>NC_068360.1:4881718-5059218 GCF_020536995.1 Dreissena polymorpha
ACCGGAAAAACTTTGCGAAACGAAAACGAAATTTCGCAAACTTAAGTACCCTTTTTCTTAAAGATTTGCTACTTGAGACATAGTATGCGATAAAAAGTCTTATCGTTGATTATAATTGGTTATTTTCACTACAAAAAACACGCGTTTTCTTCACTATGAAAATTTATAAGCAAAGTTGGGGTTCCCATGGGATTTTTGCATTTTCCCATGGGATTTTCGATTTCCCATGGGATTTTTTCTCCCATGGGATTTTTTTTCTCCCATAATTTGCAAATGGGAGAAAAATCCCATGGGATTTTGAACATTTTAAAAAACGTGTTTTATTTGCGTTGCAAGTATTTTAACGTATTTAAGGACTGTATATTGGTTTTATGCCAATTATATATAAAAATATATAGTAATAAAAAAAAATCCATTTTAAAATGGGAGAAAAAAATCCCATGGGATTTTTTTTCTTATTGAGAGATTTATTCATGAACTTTCAGAAACATCATATTTTATGAAATGATAACAACTACGATATTTTAATGCGTTTAGTCGTGTTTAAAAAAAAACAAAAAATCCCATGGGATTTTTAATCCCATGGATTTTTAATCCCATGGGATTTTTTCCCCATGGGATTTTTTTCCAATGGGATTTTCAGTTTCGTAAGCCGAATAAGTTTCTTAATGCGCGAAAAACAACATAAAGGAAATAATAATTATAATTTTGAATAAATAAATTGAATAATATAAATAACATGAATATTTTTTAAAATGAGTACAATTAAAGGTTTATGCTAGTAGAACTTATCATTTCTTGTTCGAGCAGATGGTTGATTGAGTCAATTGGTGAGTATGCCAGCTTAGAACCAGTATAAATGCATCGCAGACAGAACAACGCTGTCATACTGTACACACCGCCTGAGTAACAATCTTTATTGCATTTTCATTTTGCAACAGAAAATGAACTCCGTAGTATAATTGATCTTATATATGCCCTCTGCTTTTGAAAGCGGTGCAAACATTAACATAACAATAAGCCATGCCAAAAAACTATGTGCAAATTCCATTCAAAGCTATATACACATTATAAAGGTCAGATGACCCGCGTCATGCGATAATGGGTTATGTCTATGCGGCCCAAAGTTGGTCCATTAGCTTGTCCAACCGCGCAGTCTGGTCAGGTACTACGCTGACTGATATATAAAGTCAAGCCATGATTCGTGGTCTCATATCCAAACTCGGTAGCTCCTGTGCGAAAACTTTCACCGGAAAACGACGGCACGAGACGGGCGCTCGAACTTTGCGGATGCGCGTTATATGTTATATATAATAGCGCGATGTGTTTTTCTTGCCTCAAATTAGTAAGCCCAATCAGCGTTTTATGGTTCTTTGCTTCTACTATTAACAAGAACTTCAAACTGATACGAACATGAATTTATTTTAATATGTTTATTTAATGCTCGGAAAACTCATTGTATATTTAGACTACTACTTATAAAACAAAGTCGGGTTTTCAACATCTGTTTTCGGCATATAAATTGTTATTCCAACACAGATTTTACGCACTTTACTGTACAAATACCGTTAGGGCACCGTGGTTACTCATTAAAATCCAGAGGGCGAGGATGCGAGAACGCGAAAGTACGATGACGACAGTGCGACAATACGATGGCGACAATGCGTTCGTACGATTGCGAAAACGCGCTAGTACGATGACGACAATGCGACAGCGACAATACATGGCGGCAGTGCGATAGTACGGGGGCGACATGCGATAGTCATATCGTACTGTCGCCGTGGTATCATCGCAATGTCGCCATCGTTCTATCGCATTGTCGCCATCGTATTGTCGCACTGTCGCCATCGCATTTTCGAATTGCCGCCATCATACTATCGCGTTATCGCATTGGCACCATCGTACTATCGCACGTCGGCTATCGCCATCGTATTGTCGCACTGTCGTCATCGTATTTTTCGCACTGTCGTCATCGTCTGTATCGCCACTATCGAACTGTAGTAGTATTGTCGCCATCGTACTATCTCACTGTTTCGCCATCGTATTGTCGCACTGTCGTCATCGCACTGTCGATTGTCGTCATCGTATTATCGCGTTCTCGCATTGTCCCATCGTACTATCGCATTGTCGCCATCGTATTGTCACCCCTGTAATCATCGTATTGTCACATTGTCGCCATCGTTCTATCGCGTTCTCGCGTTCTCGCCCTCTGGATTTTAATGTGTAACCACGATGGCACTAACGGTATTCCGTTAATACTGCTAAAGCCACAGTATGATTAGGTCACTCCCAATGCTCAAATCTCTATGTCTATTTAGTAGTACAACAACACATGTCTATGGAAGGATATTTAGGTAAAAGTTACATCATTCGTGTGAATATTTACATTATGACTGATGCTTATTCTAATTTGCTTTATGACAATTCCAACATGCTTGTTGTCTATTTGTTTATACTTGATGATTGCTGGCAAACATTACATCATTCATGAAATATATTTACATATGCGTGATGTTTATTCTAACATGCTTCATGACAGTTCCAACATGCCTTGTTCTCTATCGGTTATACTTGATGATTGTTTCAACATGCTTGGTGACTATCCAATGTTTGTGTGTTCATTATTCCTGAAACCAGTCATAATCGGTTTTGCCACTAAGCGTCATTAACACCGGCAGTTAGAACAGCAGTAAGCAGAATGCAAGTTACTAAATTATGACATCAGGTTGGCGCGCGTTTATTTTCCGTATGTTGAATAAATTACTTTTCGGAAAAAAAAAGCGAAAACATCCGAATCATTTTGACTAGTAAACTGAATAAGCTGAATTAGTTCCCTACGTTATATAATCTCCATTAAACTAAATACGTTCATTATTGCCATGAAGACCAGTAAGTTTACACAATGAATTGACTGCCGTGAATGTTTTTGATATTTGTAAGATGCAATTGGCACTCAAGAAATTATACATGTATTTTATTCAGAACATAACGGGGCTGATGTGTTGGAATTGTGGCCCTTCCCTAGTCCAAATAATTACAGTAGACGTAATCTACCGATGTGCATTGCATATCGACCTCATATTTATAAAGTAGCCCAAACCCCCATTGCCACAGACCTGTGCGTGAAACTTTCAGATTTCTCTAGTCTATTTACCATGCTATAATTACAATTTCTATAAACACATATTTATCATTTATGACTATATAATGTCTGTGGTATACAGAGAAACCTGAAAGTTTACAAGTACTCGTGTCTAGTACTGTACAACTATTGTACTCCTCGTTGAGAAAACAACTACTTCATCTACATGTATTAAAATATCATAAAACATAATTTTCAATCAAGTTGGAAAAATCAAATAATAAATGTCATATAAACAGGTTTGTCATGAACGTTGACGTCGCTCTTGGTTACCAGAAAAATTCCCACGCACGGATTTCAACCGTCATTGTTTACAATCAATTAAGTGCATAAGTACTTGAATTTGTATAGTGTTTTTTAAAAGTGTCCAGCTACAGGTGGTTAGCGTGTGGCTATAATACTAGTAAGTGAAAACATATTTTGGAATGATAAGTAATCATATTATAACGAAAAATCAACTTTTCTTAAAAAAAATAAGTTAAATATATATTCAACAAGGTATCCAACTCGAAATCATCCGAAAACGGGATGCATCGTTTTAAAACAGCCATTACTTCATCAATTTTGCAGCGATTTTCACGATCTTGGTCTTATTCAACGCAGAAATAAATTTCCTTTCTGGAAATGTATATGTCTTGCAATATTTTTACAAATACTGGGTCAACTTTTAAAAAATAACACGATACACAACTCGCGTGACCCAGCTGTGATCGATCAGACAGTATTCATGACTGAAATCTTCACGGGGAAATGGGCATTTTCCCTGCAAAGTTCACGAACCTCGATACCATTATTCAATAAAACGTATGAAAAAACATTCTTACCGTGCTTGCCGTAGAATTATGCATCAAAACTAACTGTCCAGCGCATTTTCAAACCTTTGTTTACATACATTTCAACCAACTGACATTTTAAACACAAGAGTGATTTCATTGCTCCAATGCGGAGTTGTGTCTTTACAACTGGAGATTTCATTCATAAATACGGTCTGATCGATAACAACTGGGTCAAGCGAATTATGTATAGCTTTATTTCTTAAAAATTTGACCCAGCATGTGTAGAAATATAACAATATATATACATTTCCTAAAAGGAAATTCATTTCTGCGTTGAATAAGACCGGGTCATGAAATCGCTGCAAAATTAATTTAGTAATGGCTGCTCAAAACGATGCACCCCGTTTTCGGATGATTTCGAGTTGGATACCTTGTTATATATAAAACGGTAGTGATTTTTTTTTATATAGAAAATTTGATTTTTCGTTTTAATATGATTATTTATCATTCAAAAAGATGTTTTCACTAATTATTATCATAGCCACACGCTAACCACCTGTGTGTCCAGCACGTGTGCCGGGAGAACAGGGCTTAATGTATTTTTTGTTAAGCTCTATAATATTTATATCCAATCTGTATGAAAAAATGTCGGTGAACATTATTCCGGTGTTAATTTTTGAAAATATTAAGGCATTCGTTAATTATGGATCTAAAACGGAACATTAATCCGCAAAAAAAACACCGGGCATATTGCATATTAGATCGGACACATGAAATCATTTCGAAAGAAAGCAATAAGAGTTTCAATTCTACATGAGTAAGTCTCGCTGTGCACGATTACGCTCTTACTGCTCGTATATATTTGACTCTTGGCAAATACCTAGTGTTTTATTTTGCTTAATCTAAATTGTGTCATGCATCTATATGTACTTAAAGCAGCATGACCAACAGCTCTTTCATATGTGAAGAGATTGACACGAAATACCTACCCATCTATAATAAAGTTTATATGTGCACTTCAATATTATAGTTTTAAAGCATTTTATGTGGTGCAATATAAAAGTACTCTAGTAAATTTGAAATTATGTAATCGATTTCCTCTCAACATACATGCAAAGTTCCAGATAACTTTTTCAGCAAAATCTTGGTTTACACTCTATAATAATCCAGCCTTAAAGTCTATTATTAATTCTTTTTTTTCAGGTAAATATAATTTTTGGCACATCCGCATTTAGGTTTATAGTCTAAGAAGAGCTAATGACAATTGCCGGGTTACAGCAGACTTTTTGCGATAAAAGGACCAGATAATGGAAAATGTTCGGCTTTTCGACTGTTGTAAAGATGGTCTGTTATTCATAATAACGTTAAAGTGCTGTTGATTTCATAATTGTAATGAGGGCCTAGACGAGTGGGAACTCATTGATAAAATGTTTACATTATATGCATTGATATTGAGTTTTACGCATGATCACACATTTTGAATTCTTATTTTATTTTTCCAATGTGTAACCGTACGCACAGAATTTAAGTCTACTTTTTTACTAAATTTAATTCAATTTTTTACGACTTTAAGCGTCTTATCTGGAGCTCTGCATACATGCATTAGTAGCATATATTGAAATATATCCATAGACTTTCTTTGGTTATTGAAGGTAAATTACTGTACAAAAATTATGGTTAGTCATTAACCAAAAAAAAGTTAAGTCTACAAACACGCGGTTAATTTCGGTTCAGTAGCAAATACCTTACAAAGGTGCGCAACTTCTCCTATAACATAAAATTTCCGTTATACGCCGTAAATTTCCGTAGTCCTCCGTAGCATTTCGGAATGACTGTCAATTGACATCATTGTATCATGCATGATAGTATGTTGCTTTGTGCTTGGGTGAAACTCACATCTTACCATCGCGTTAATTTATTAAACGCATTAATATTTGATTTCATTATGCACTGCGCCTATTGCACAAGTCTCTCTGCACAAACCAACATACACATATGCAGCATGCAATTAACGAACAAGAATGTTGCATCTGTACACATGCATGATACCATTAAGCAGAATGTAAATAGACATTGGACATCAGGCAAGATGTAAGTGTCATCAAGCATGAAAAGGTGTCTACATACTAATTGAAAGTACCATCAAGAATCATGACACAGTCACAAAGAAGGATGTAATTTTTACCTAAATACCCTTCCATATTTGTCGGCACTGTGTGTTTGCTTAATTTCACTGAAGAACGTCTACTGGTAAATCTTACAAAAAAAGTGATAAATAAGACTGAGTAGCAATTTTTTCGGCGTTGCTGTTTAACGTCAAATTTGGCCTTTCAACGAACTTCTTAAAAGCCCATTGAATTTTAATGAAGAAGTTTCCCGCTTGTAGGTCCGAATGAATTAAATCAAATTTTGCAATTGGCAATTTGATAGAAATCCCCATAAAACATTGCACATAGCTTTCTGAAATAAACAGGCCACATTGAACGCATTCACGATATCCAACAGCTCTCTTTGCAAAGACCTATCTAGTGTTTCTTGGCCGTGTAAGATCTATAATTAGAACATCGTCACCTAAACATCTACTAATAGAAGAGCATATTTTGGGGAAACAAATTCAATAAGAGTATAAAACGTCCACGATCAATAATGTGTAGTTTGTTAAAGATATCACGGCAGTAAAAACATAGCACTTTAAAGAGACCACAATCTGGTACATTTGGTCAATTGTTGCGTCCGTGGCGGACAATACATTTTTAAAAAGAAAGCGTACAAAAAAGCAAACACAAAGTTCTTCGTAAGCTTGTTTTAATCTTAAAAACACATAATCGACAGTCATTCCAGTCAAATACAATACTAACAGTCAGCACTCTAGAGATCAAAATTGCGGATATAAATATTTAATTCAGGGATATCAAGTGTATCAAGTTCGAATTCCGGAAAAAATAGCCGGTAGTCTGGGGCATTAGGTCCCTTACAGGGATAAAAGGTAAATCCCCGCCCGAGCCGTAGCTAACTGATTTATTGTAGTCTTTCTAGTTGCAATTTCTGGTGAGTACAATGCGGAATATTACGGATATTTGCAACATGTCGAAGATTTTCGGAAAGTAGCGAAGAGGTTTTCGTCAGTTAATATTCATGTCCGTGCCGGCCGCTAACTTATCAGAATCAATAAAAAAGAACCAGGAAAAATCGGTACCGATCGCAAATTTCCGGAATTCCGATAAAGCTTCAACATAATTTGTTCTCAAATGATCGCGTACTCGAACGAATCTGTCCCTACGCCTCCAACTCCCTTTAAATCTCATCGGACGTACATTGATCTCAAAATCTATCCTTGACGACTCAAATCATATTTCCTGAATAGTTTGGCCTATTGACGTCCATGTAATTATAACAATGGTCTTTTGGATAAACACCGCTAAGTTGTTGCAATATAATAACCGTTTAAAATAGTTACCGGTTTTCATTTAATAAAATGATTAAGTCATATTCGAGATTTCAGCGATTGCCAATATTTTGCTTTTGTTTCTCATAAGCATATGGTGCTTGGTATCTGCTATTGACTCCTATGTAGATTGCAAATATTACATAACCCTTACAGCGGCCGAGCGCAGATATCTGCATTTGGCCGCTAAAAAGAAAAATCTTTGCGCATTAATTTAATTCAAATCTCATTATCATAATCAAAATCATCATCATCGTCGTCGTCGTCACTACTACCACCACCACCATCATCATCATCATCATCATCTTCTTCTTCTTCTTCCTCCTCCTCCTCCTCATCATCATTAACAACAACAGCAACACCAACTTAACATCATCATCAAACAACAATAAACATCGGTAGCATACAATGTGCTTCATCAACCACACATAATTATATGCGTTAAAACACCATAATAGAACAGCATGAATGAAGCTGTCTATTACTCTTTTATATTTCCTATACCAATATTTTTTTTCGTTAATTGAAGGACTAGTTGAAATTTTCTGTAAAAGCCCTCCCCCCCCCCCAAAATAAAAAAAAATAAAACATAATAATAATAACCCTAGCAAACAACAATAAACATAGGTTAGTTAGTATACACTGTGCTTTAGCAACCATGCATAATGAATGTTTATGACTTCGGACCGTTGTGATCAAATTAAAAAAAGCAAGATGGTATGTATGCGGCACACAACACATAGATAATTATAGTTTTATACCTTAAACGTAGTTCATCAAAATAAAGATAAGTTATTATCTATGTAATACTTAAATTAGGTTTATAACGTATGCATATTTGTCTAAAACTTGTGAAATGTGATTCGTAAGCCGACGACAACATTATCATTCGGACCCTTCTCCCCACCTAACAATCGAGATTAAACACCTGTGGAGATCCCGATCTTATCAATGAATAAACCGGTTCAATGATGTCAAGTCAAATAAAACATACTATTACTATCCAAATAAATATCTATCAAAAAATGTCAATTGATATACCTATTTAACTAAAACTAAACTTAAACGATTAGCAAGAAAAATATATAAAGAAGAAGCAGGCAAAGTAGACAAATTAATTGTAACATATGTTTTCTCAGTCTCCCACTGTTGAACAATATAAATAGTATTTATCGCCACCCCAAAAGGGATCTTTATCACACGTTTGGCTCAACTAATATATAATTGTGACAGGACAAACTGTCAACAAATACCTTGTTAATGTTTTATACATAACTCCAATCAAAGGTCAACTTCCAAGGAAACTGCGGCATGTTAAAACTGTTGATTATGACAAAATGTTGTTTAGTACAAATCAGTACAATAGCGTCTGTTATGTGGCCTATACTAATCCAGTTAAATAAAACTTTAATCGCAGAAAAGTTTAGATTCTTTACACCTTTAAAGGGGCCTTTTCACAGATTTTGGCATTTTTTTAACTTATTCATTAAATGCTTTATATTGATAAATGTAAACATTGGATCATAAAAGCTCCAGTAAAAAATCAAGAAAAAAAAAAAAAAGGTAATGTACATTGCCCGGAGCAGGGTTCGAACCAGTGACCCCTGGAGTCCTGGCAGAGTCCTGTAGTATAAACGCTTATGCCTACTGAGCTATTCCGCCGAGTACACATTCTCGACGTATTTTATACCTTATATAAGCAATCTTCGTAGTTTCACAAAATTTAACGACAAAAACAGAACTCTCCAAATTATTCAATCGTTTCGCGTTGCAACGCTTTATAATTTTTAGGTTTTAAAATCGTCAAAAGATGCATATAATGGCTATATTAGAGCATGGTTAATGTTCAGTATTACTGTTTCCTCACAAATATCATAACTAAAACGAAAACTTACGAATCTGAAACAACTTTTTTCAATTTTGTCAATTTACCAAAGCGTGAAAAGATCCCTTTAAGAAAATATATATAACAGTTCTTTCCTGTTTAACAAAATTATACATTTAAAAATAAATTATGAAGCATCGCTAGCAATATTAGAAAGAGAAGTAGAAGGAGAATTATTATCAATAGTAGCAGTAGCAGCAGCAGCAGCAGTAGCAGCAGCAGCAGTAGCAGTAGCAGAATCAGTAGCAGTAGCAGTAGCAGTAGCGGTAGCACTAGCAGTAAAAGTAGCAGTATCAGTAGCCGTATCAGTAGCAGTAACAGTAGCAGCAGCAACAGCAGCAGAAGCAGCAGCAGCAGCAGTAGCAGTAGCACTATCAGAAGCAACAGCAGCAGCGGCAGTGGCAGCGGCAGTGGCAGTGGCAGTAGCAGTGGCAGTAGCAGTGGCAGTAGCAGTGGCAGTAGCAGTAGCACTATCAGTAGCAGCAGCAGCAGCAGCACTGGCAGCGGCAGTGGCAGCGGCAGTGGCAGTGGCCGCGGCAGTGGCAGCGGCAGTGGCAGCGGCAGTGGCAGTGGCAGCGGCAGCGGCAGCAGTAGCAGTAGCAGTAAGAGTAGCCGAAGCAGTAGCAGTAGCGGCTTTTTGCTTTTTTGTTTTAGAAGTGTTTGTCGTATAAGAAGAACGCAAGGAAGACAAATTAATTGTAACATGTGTTATCTTAGTCTCCGTTGTAGTAGTATTTGTTGTATCTACACAGCCATTTTTCATTCACCTGAGAGACATGTTTTTATAAGAGATTTAATTGTGGACCAATACATCGTGTATTAATATCAGTGTACCCACTGGGACACCACATGGGGCGAGGATTAACAGATAAACTAGGCCTTCAATTAATTATGCGCCTAGAGGCAAACAATACTATAACTTACTGATAATTTTAGGATTGGGATGTGTTTGTATCTTATTTGAAATTAGCTAGCTTAATTCAAAAACTAATTATAGCCTCAATATTATCACAAGAACATCATCACATATTCATTGTGCAATATATAATCATATCACCATCACAATATGCCAGAGCGTTAGTATTTATTGTGCATACATATCCTACAGCAACATTTACAAAACTTATTACAAACCAACCGCTCAAGCTTTAATTAAGATTGATTTCAATTTATATTATGACATACATTAAAGATCACTGTCAATTAATTAAAAAATAGCTTGATGCTTCGTACTCAGCGATTTAAATAAAAGAAACGTTGCGTACACAATAATTGGGGTTAATAAAAAAAAGTCTGCAATTAAAATAATCAAATTTAAATAATACTAGATTTAGTTTCAAATTGTCGCTCAAAAAATGTATCAGTTATATCAGTTACTAGGGAATCGATTTGTTTAATCTCCGCAATCCAATAATAATTATGGTGTTTGTATGACAAATTAATAGCTATTCGTCATTGAATGTATGATACTCATAAAAATATTGAAACAATAACCACAACAACAACAACATATGTGATTATGTATATATCTTCTTCAGATACTCTGTGTCATACTTTCAAAATTATCCTCATAAGATTCATAATAATAAAATAAACACTATTGCAATCTTAGTAAAAACCAACTTAGCCGTTATGCTAATGATTTTATGTTCAGTATGCGTGTACATTTCAATATTATATAACAACAAGTGTTCACAAATACCTATGTTTAATAAATATTAAAAACATGAGAACCAATGAAGGTATTTCATTTTAATAGACTAGTTTTACCGTGTGTGTACATTCATATAAAATCTTTTGAAAATCACACTTGAGATAATGTCTTTAGGTTTTGCTATTTCTAATCGATTTAAACACCATAAAACCACCGTATTTTCTCTTACATTCTAAATTTTCTTACATTTCCTTTTTAAGCCAAAATATTTATGTTTTCATGATTCTAAATTTTCGGACATACGGATTTTCGTACAGTCAGTTAAACAGCGCTATTTTATCAGATTTTGACCCTGTTTTTGCTTATCTGATGACCCTTCGGTCATGCATTTTTACAACCGGATTAAAGTAATAAAACAGAATCATGCCTAAGGGCAATCGACCATTACATTTGCGTACTTGGGTAAATTACCTTGTAAACCTCTAATAAGCAATGGTTCCTTCCAACAGCGTTTGAAATGATATCGTATTAAGAAAGCCAAATGTTTATTGTTTTTCTTTTTATATATTATTTCAGTTGATTGCAAAGCTGTTAAGTTGCATTTTTAAAGTAAAGAACGAAGGGAACAACACAATAAAATTATGTACACTGATGTATTATTTCTACTTCAATTAAATAATTGACAAACAAACATAACACACTTGTCTCTAAATATTTTTCGTATTTAAATTTTCCAACACGAAAAACAATATCTTTAAGTGAACGGAAACTTATAATTATTACGGCATATAGTAAAAGCAGAGTTGTCTGAACCATAAGTAAAATAAAAAATAAAAAATGACACAGCTTATTTTTCCCTCAAGTGTTAATGATAATATGGATAAACAATTAAAAATACATAAAGTCAATTGTGTTGATTACTCGTTATTGAAATATTGCAATGCCAATTATAAGACATCTGATTAAAAACAAAATGTATGGTGGAATACCTAATCTGGAAATACAAACTAATGATACTATTAATGCAACAACAACAATCACATCTTTTCAAGCGCAATCAGAAAACTGCTACAGCTTTGTATTAACAAACATAAATATGTTTGTGCTTATAGATTTAGATAAACTTCAAATCTTTAAGCGTGCTATGAATTGAATATAATTTATATTTAAAAGTTTTGCTACTCTGTTGATAACTAGCAACAGCAAAAAGGAAGATACCATTTTTTATCATCTAATTTTATTTATATTTCATTGTTTATTTGTTTATGATCACAAGGATTGTTTGGATAACAGAGTGTGTCTAGATATACCGGTACCCTTAAAAATATTTTTATGAATTGCAATTAAGCGTAGAAATTAAACAGGCCCTAATACAGACACCATTTTTATCGGAATGCGATTATAGTTTCAATAGCAACTCGTAACGCTTTTTGGATTGAATGTGTAATGACTACTTTTAGCGACAAATTGACTTGGTCAAATACTGCATCTTTAACGAATAAATAAAATTGAAACCATTTAATTTCAATATTATCAACATTATTATTTAGTTATTAATACATTAAGCAGCAAACTCTATTAATCAAAAAGATTTGATATAACATCCGAATTCACTGCAAAAATGAGCTGAGCGATAGGTTTTACGGTTGTTGAAATTGTTCATGATGAGAATGACGATGACGACGATGATGACGATGACGACGACGAGGAGGAGAAAAACGACGATAACAATGACGATGATGATGATGATGATGACACTGATGATGATGATCACGACGATGACGACCATAACGATGTTGTTGGTGATAGTGACGATAATGCTGCTGCTGTTGCTGATGACGATGCTGCTGCTGATGATGCGTTGGAGACGGAGGAGCAGGACGAGGACGAGGACGAGGGCGACGACGACGACGACGACGACAACGACGACGATGATGATGATGATGATGATGATGATGATGATGGCGATGATGATGACGATGATGATGATGATGATGATGATGATGATGATGATGATGATGATGATGATGATGATGATGATGATGATGATGATGATGATGATGATGATGATGATGATGATGATGATGATGATGATGATGATGATGATGATGATGATGATGATGATGATGATGATGATGATGATGATGATGATGATAATGATGATGATGATGATAATGATGAGATGATGATCATGTTGATGATGATGATCATGATAACGTTGATAACGATGATGTTGATGAAAATAACGATACTGTAAGTAGTAAATTAACTCATTAATTGTTATTATAATACACAAGCACATGCTAATGGATCTGTATCCGCAAGGCGGTCAAATGAAAACTCACTTGGTATAAATATGAAAAATTGAATCAAAATATCATAATGCGGAGTGTTAAAATGTGTTCAAATCTAGCGAAATTGTTGCAGTACTTTTCTACCGAAACCAATGCTTAGCCCAGTTATTTTAAAAATAATTTCAAAATACCACGATACACGTCAATTGGCTAACAAATACATTTGTAAGTTTAACCTCACTCAAAAACAGTATTTATTGAAGACAGGGCGTCAACAATGTCCGAGTTTCTTCAACGTAGCTTAAGTACCTAAAGTACCTTTCCGTTTGATTTATCGCAGGATCCTGGGTCCGCACCCACAGTCTTTTAAAGTGTCTGCATTAAAAAAGATAATAATTGTTGTTTGTAATAATCTTTGACAGCTCATAAAAACATGTAAATCCTCAATTCGTAGAGTTTCAGTATGATTTCATTTATTTAAAAAATAAAGACGGTTAACATATTTTATACACACATATATTAGTAGCTATACGCCATATAACATAGGACATAATGTATATTATAAATCAAAGCGCTGAAGGCACTTTAGTTGTTCGCTGTTGTCGTCCTTGATTAGCTTGTTCGCATTGCATATGCTTATCATTGTGCACAGGCTAATCTTATTTGACGTGCATTAAGCCTCGTTTTCCATGAAAGCAGCCAATATGTGCATATTTTATTGATAAACACTAGACTGGCCAATGGCGTTTACAAGCTGGTATATACATTCACTGCTAGAGCAGAATCATTTGTCGTCTGCTGCAGACAGGCAGTGGTAATCGTTCCTAGCAGAGTGAGTTGTGGTTCTTGCCGTACTTAAGTCTTCTAAGCACCTACTGATTTGCATTTATTACCCATTCTCTTGAAACGCCGACTAATAAAGTGCGATAAACCGCCTTTAAGCACTTGGCACATTAACAAATAAGAACATTCCACACCTAACCGAGAACCGACGTCTTTAATCGCGAAACTATTACCAGAAATTGAATACCGCCAGAAACAACAATGAGCTCACTTCGATTAAATATAAATACACTATATTCATTGCGTCCTAAGCAATCAAACATATCAACCGAAAATACCAGCGAATACAGTATTATATATGACATCGATCTTATATATCGCCTCAGACATGCGAGAGCGCCACGATGAGTGAAGAGTGTGTGTATGAGAGTTTGTTTACAGGTCCTACCGGCCTCTTCACGAGATTTGTATAGCCCGACCTGAATGATGAATGAAATGGATGTAGTAACATTTATATGAACACGATATATCCGTACCAATATCCATGTGAGCATATACTAATAAAAATTAATTTTTTAATCGCCATAAGCTTGAAAATAAACGTAAATAGATACAACAAAGACCAATTCGGAGACTTTAAAAATTTTAAATTACCTCCCCTGCAATAGAAAATATATATGGAGACTCGCATTCTATGGAATATCAAAATCTCAATATATCTTTCTCCGATTTTTTTTCTGGTAAAAATCATCTTAAATTTAGCTGTATATTCGTATGTAATTAATTAAACAAGAGTTATAAAAAGGCATTGCAAAAAATATCGCGTTTTACTTGAATAAGTTACCTCCCTTAAGCCTATCGGAATATCAAAAATACGTATATAAACAAAACGCGTTCCTTGCATAAGTGATAATAAAGCGCGTGCCCGTGCCACTCGTCCTCCAAATACTTACTAAATATAGTACAACGTATCTACAATCATTGCGACTAACTCATACCTCAGTAAATAAGTAACCAGGATAAATATACGTTTAGGTAATTAAGATATAAAACATACATATAAAAATTTACATGTTCCCTGTCTGCCGAACCCGATCCATGGACTATAGCCACAAGAGGTTTCTATGTACCTATGTAGCCGGATTGCGCCCTCAGAGCGCCCAACACCGACACAGATCACGCTACTCTCCGGTCAAACACAATACTGCATAGGACTGCTGCCTTTGTCACCATATTATCAGAATCATTAACGTGCAAAATGGAAACTTTCAACTGTCCTTTCACTTCATACATAAGCCATTGCCGATCTTCAATGATCGCTTATTTCCGAGAGATGCATTTTATTTTTTTCAAACTTCGAATTTTGATATATGTTTAACTTATTCATTTAGATTACATTATTTTCACTATAAATATTGACTTTGATCCAATTATCATCTGAAAAATACGATTTCGCGATTTCTTCAAAGATCGAGCGAGCCTTTTTACCTGTTTACTTATATATATCTAATTTAAGGTTACACAGATGTAAAGTTGTCGTGGCCGAGTGGGTAAGGCGATGAAATTGAAATCTTTTGGGATTTTCCCGCGCAGGTTCGATTCCTGCCGACATCGCATACTTTTTGCGATGCGTTTTATTTCTTTTCTAACGTAATTTGATTTAATATAGCACATAAGCTATGTTTATTGTTAAATATGTTGAAAATTGTATGCACATCCTTCAATTTTAAAATTAAAACAACGTTATGGCTAAATTGATTAATTTACTGCTGAAAATACGAATGATGCGTGTTGCATTTTTATTTTTATTTCAAAAAGTAAACGGTAAATCTGTCTATTTTTTGGTATTTTTGCTGTATATAGTGTTTCTATAAAAACTTAATTTAAAATATAACTTAAATGATACTATTTTGAATTTTATGACACTTTGTTTTTAACCGACCCAATTTTTACTTGGCTGAAATCACTTACATTTCATTGCGCTATTCCATAGATTAAAATTTGTAAAAAATAAATGTCTGTAAAAGAATACTTATTTCATCTTGTTTAAACTTTAAACACCTTTACTGCATCTATACACACCAACTGCATGCCCATATTTGGAAATTTGAATGAATTATGGAACTTTTATATACCCCAGGGGTGAAAATAAACTGGACAAAAGCCGAGCGTGAGGGTGGTTTTGAAAAAATCGGTTTATTTTTTTTAAGCATGGAAAGCTACCTACAAATTTGCATGTAGTTTAGTGAAATGATGCTGATTAGGAAAATAATTAATTAAATTATATTTGGATATGTGCCCATTAGAGGTGCGCAAGCTTAAAAAGTTAGAATTACCGAAATTCCCGTTCTTACACGTTGTAGCATGGATCGGGTATTGAACACGATACACGTGTGTATTAGCACCCTACTGTAGTCCCGGCGGGGTTATCAACTGCACCAATACACCGGTAAGCAACCAGGGGAATATCATATGAAAAAAGAACTATCATGCATGTTTGATTTGTTAAAGTGTGTCACAAAATTTCCATAACTGCCGATGTCGGCTATAATTTCGGTATAAACATGCACAGAAATTAACATATATATAATGTTAATGCCGATATGTTATTGGACATTTTGTATGTCAAATGTTCATTATTAGTATTTAAATTAAGACGATTGTATTGAACACGATACACGTGTGTATTAGCACCCTACTGTAGTCCCGGCGGGGTTATCAACTGCACCAATACACCGGTAAGCAACCAGGGGAATATCATATGAAAAAAGAACTATCATGCATGTTTGATGTGTTAAAGTGTGTCACTAAATTTCCCTAACTGCCGATGTCGGCTATAATTTCGGTATAAACATGCACAGAAATTAACATATATATAATGTTATTGCCGGTATGTTATTGGACATTTTGTATGTCAAATGTTCATTATTTGTATTAAAATTAAGACGATGCTTATTTGCCAGAAAGCGTTTATTTCAAATTCAAAACAAGCAATAATCATACATAATACCAAAATATAAAACTAACAAAATGACAACACTCTCGCTTAACGCAACGTTCAGAAGCACGCGCACTTAACAAAATTATTGCAACTAATGCAAGCTGTAATTAATATGTGACTACTTGCTATACAACCAGTATCATGCGAAAATTGATCTTATTTAATTGTGGTTCCCTCTTTGAATTTATGTTGCCTGTCGACTTTTAGAATAATGTGTCAGTAAGAAATGTATTGCTTGCTCTACAACCAGCATCATGCGAAAATGGATCTTATTTAATTGTAAATCCCTCTTTGAACTTAAGTTGTCAGTCGGCTTTTAGAATAATGTGTCAGTAATAAATGTTTTTCTTCAGTTTCACATGTTTTTTTTAAGAAAATTTAGTGAAAGATGCAAATGTGTCTTATTTATTTTTTTCTGTGTCTTCAATGTATCTTATTTATATGTGACTGCGTGCTTATTTTTTTTCAAGAAATGAAAGATGCAAATGTGTCTTATTTTAATTGTATCCATGTCTTAAATGTGGCTTATTTATATAAGATAAAATGATATACTGCCAGTGTCATGCAAAAAAGGATCTAATTTCTTAATATCCACATTCACGCTTTGTTCTTTATTAGCACCGTCTTTAATTAGGCTATCTATTTAAAGTACAGATTACTGTGAACTTAATAATTGTGCAACGGTGATGTTGATCCATTATCGTTGTTAATTTAAAATGTAGACAACAAGTTAGCAATTAATGAAATCAGTTATTTTGGAAGTAAATCTAATTTTTTCTGTACAGTAGCCAGGTGGATGTGTATTGAGCGGATAAGATAGGGATCACCACAACAAGTTTCTAATACACAGTATAGACTTCCCCTATTATTATTAATTACCTGATTGGAATAAATAAAGTGTTAAAGATCATTTCATGTGAAAAGCAGGATTTCTGACATAATTTCAATCGTTTTGCTTTTATACACAATTTCATGGAACAATGAATATATTGGCGCGATGGAACACAATTTATAAATCAAGCTGACAGTATAGTATCATTTTTTAATTATGTGTAATTTAATTCGCTTCTCTCCCTTAACTCGTTCAATGACACGTGAACTTATATCAATTATAAAACATCACGTGCATCATTAAATATTTTTTTTTAATTATGAAAACATATATGTTCTACATGGTTTGTTTAGTTTTTTTTCTCAACCAGAGAGACATTATAAAACATTGTTATATATAAAGCGCTTTACTTTTCTACATTACATAAAGATATATCGATTTTTTTGTTAAGTGTACGTGCTTGACATATTTATAAAAAGGCAGTGTTTATTTTTGTAATAAAATCGAAAATTGACATTTAATTTGATGCAATCCACATTGTTTAGCGGCCAAGCGCAGTATTCCGCTCTCGGCGGCCGATGGTGTATTGCAATATATACAATGAAAAGCTGGGTTTCTGACATAATTTCAATCGTTTTGTTGACGCGGAAGTGCTTTTTGGTGGCCAAAAATACTATTGTTCCCTTTATTTAAACCTAAATCCGTATTTTTTTACACTTGAAGGTTTGTACAGCGGGGATTTCGGTACCGGCGCGGGTTTATGTGCTTGTTAAGAATTACCGAAATCCCCGCTAAGAGGCAACATATTATCCTGATTTATGCTTTGATTAAACATTGATAACTAAATTGCAAAAGTGTATAGCATATTGTAAATAAGGTAGTACGATATCATTTGTTTCATCAGATTTGTTTGGAAAATACTTTCTGAAGACTTATTATTACTATGTCATGTTATATTTACATATACTTTTGTGTAACCAATGTTTTAAATGTACATTTTACCTTTTTTACATTCGTTTACACATTTTTCACATTAATAAACTATTTAATAATGGAAAAAATATTCTGATAAGAGTGTTTGAATGATTAACACTAATATGATTGTGTACAAATCAACATTAATGCAAAGCCAAAACCCAAACATAATGACATATAGACCCTTTAAGGCGTAATATGGGGGATTGGCGTAAACATGGGTGATTTCGGCTCTGGGCGTACGAATGTAGCAGTACCGAAATCCCCGCTAATTATTTTCCAAAAGAAGTAACCGAATGGGAGATAATACATGTCACTGGTTGCTAATGAAAAAAAAACACTATAATAATTTTGTTGACACTTGAAGGTTTGTACAGCAGGATTTCGGTACCGGCGCGCGTTTAAGTTCTAGTGTAGAATTACCGAAATCCCCACTGAGAGGCAACTTAATGCTGTCAAGAGTGCTTAATAATTAAAATTAATATCATTTTTTTGCACCTTAACATTCATGTGAAGTCAAAAACCATTCATACCGATGACCTATTGACCCTTTAAGGCGTAAATATGGGGATTTCGGTACTAGGCGGGCGAATGTAGAATTACCGAAATCCCCTTTTCATCATCGCACATTAGTGTAACATAAATTTTAACACAATATATGTAGGGAAACTCATATGATTCGCGTAATGTGAAAATGATTATTATGCTATAATTCGACCACGAAACTTGACGTGACCTAATACCGGACATTATGGAATGGAGCTACGCTTGCCGTATTTGACATAAGACCCATTTTCGCAAATTATCTTATCAATGCTTATATGAATTTGATTGCTATAATCTAATGCATATTCGACACGGAATTATTGTCAAGGTTTTTCATTTTGTCAATATTTATCATAGCAGGGGACATTGCTGACATCAATATGGATACTGTTTTCATTTTCTGTCGAGAAATGATATGACTTATTATCAAGATTATTTTATAGTACGGTAGCGTTCTCTTCACAAGTGAGATTTATTTGTACTGGTAAATTGCTCTTATACTCACCATTCGGACTCGACGATCGGCTCGAATAAAAATGTTAGTCGCTTAAAAGTACAGATTCATCATATTGAGCACGATTATTATTATTATTATTATTATTATTATTATTATTATTATTATTGTAATTATTATTATTATATAGCTTTTAGAAACTTATACCTTAAAAAAAATCCCATTGGAAAAAAAATCCCATGGGAAAAAAAATCCCATGGGACAAAAAAATCCCATGGGACAAAAAAATCCCATGGGATTTTTTTATTATTTTAAAACACGATATAACGCGTTGAAATCGCGAGAAATGCTCATCATTTGTTAAAAGGTAGTGTTTCTGAAGGTTACATGAATAAATCTCTAAAAATCAGAAAAAAATCCCATGGGTTTTTTTTTCCCATAAAAAAATGGGATTTTTTTTCTATCAAAGTAAATTGAACGAAAATAAGCACAAATGCTTTAACAATGCTTAAAATCGATAACTAAGCACAAACGAACGTGTTTTATGTTTTTGAAAATCCCATGGGATTTTTTCTCCCATAAAAAAAGCTGGAGAAAAATCCCATGGGAGAAACCAAAATTCCCATGGGATAATGAAAAATCCCATGGGATATTACAAAAATCCCATGGGAACCCCAACTTTGCAAATAAAGTTCATAGTGAAGAAAACGCATTTAACAAGCAAAAATAACCAATTATTAATCACAAGTTAGACTTTTATCTTATACTTTATCAAAAATAAGCAAACCTTCAAGAAAAAGGGTACTTAAGTTTGCGAAATTTCGGTTTCGCAAAGTTTTTCCGGTGGCCGTTTAAATGAAAAGACTATGATTTTAATGGGAAAGTAGCAGGCGTTATGTACTTGCGACTGGGATATGTTTACATATCTGACATTGTGGTTATGCTGTATCGCATGTCAGATTGTGTTTGTTTTCCCTTTTGCACTGAATGAATGTGTGTTTCATCTTGGAATTATCGAGTAAGTACTAAATATATTTAATATTTTTATTTTCTAACATAACTGACTGCCCTTTTTTCAGCATGGCCATACGTTATGTAACAGTAAATATGGTAATGTTCTTGATCAACTTAGAACTATCAAATTACACTCATTAAACGCTATTGTCGCCGGGTGGTGAAAAATATTCGGCCAATCTGGGACTCGAACCCGGGACACCTCGCTTACATGGCGAATGCTCTCCCGACTGAGCTAACCTGGTCGCCACACATCTTTTCACCAATATTCACACTTTTGTTCAATTTCACTGGCTTTCTTTATCGAGCATAAAATCTCGAATTACATACAACAAAGTGCCAAACATATACATGTATCCTTAATTTTACATAAATATACACTTAATTGTGACTTTCTATATTTAATATCACTATCCGAATATGTTGAATCTAGTTTTTATGCCCCTTTCTTCGAAGAAGAGGGGGTATATTGTTTTTGGCCTGTCTGTCATTCTGTCCCAAAACTTTAACCTTGGTTAAAGTGTGGCAACTTTTGCAATATTGAAGATATCAACTTCATATTTGGCATGCATGTTTATCTTATGGAGTTTCACATTTTGAGTGGTAAAAAGTCAAGGTCATCCTCCAAGGTCAAATACCATTGCATGTTTTTGTCCCAAAACTTTAACCTTGGTTAAAGTTTGATCATAACTTTTGAAATATTGAAGATAGCAACTTGATATTTGGCATGCATGTGTATCTCATGGAGCTGCATATTTTGAGTGCTGAAAGGTCAAGGTCATCCTTCAAGGTCAAAGGTATAAAAAAGGCGCAGTAGGGGGCATTTTTTCTGATAAACACAGCTCTTGTTTTATATTGCTTTTGATAAATGTTTGTGCAAATTAACTACATCATGAAATGATGAAACATTTATTCAACCATTGCCTAAATATGTTTTTGTTAACCAATTAAAAATTCATTTATTTCAATTCATTAAAAATTAAATAATATACTTTATTATTCTGTGCACTTAACTTTCATACCTAAAACTCAAAAAAAGATTCCACTAACTTCATAAGCAATATGAAAACGCATGCAATATATGCAATTACAAGAGCACCGCATTACGGGTGCCACGTTCGGCTGCAAAAGCTTGTCAGAATTTTTTTTAAGAGGTCACAGTGACCTTGACCTTTGACCCAAAAATGGGAGTTGCGTGTAGAACGCATCAAGGTGCATCTACATATGAAGTTTCAAAATTTTAGGTGGAAGCACTTTGATTGCAGAGCAAAATGTCAAGGTTTCAGCACGACGCCGGCGGACGACACGACAACGACGAGCTGGCTATGACAATACCTCGGGTTTTCTCCGAAAACAGCCGAGCTAATAAATTGATCTTCTGGATGAACTCTTCATCAAGTTAAACAAATAAATTATGTATGAATAAAATAATTAATCATGTTTTTTGCTATGTGCGGCAGTCACTTCAAATATTGTTTATTATAGCGTTAACAAGTTTAGGAATAGCTTTATCGACAAAAAATATTTACATACATATTCAAAAGAACAAAGCCAATTGGTAATTATTATTTTTTGGGAAAGCATTGACTTATCATAATAACAAAACTTAAGACTGGTACCGTAATCTGTCAGTCAAATTTACATCAGGAAATTCCAAAGTTTCTAAAGTCGTCGCCCAGCAAATTCGCAAAAAGGACAGTTTCTTGAATTACAAAATTCGGGGCTCTCTGCTTCGCCGTTTTTTCCAACTTTTCCTGCATTTACAGTACTTCCGTGTTTTGTCAAAATCATGAAAATGTGTGATACGTTTGTTGTTGAAAAAGAGATCGACGACAACAGCATAAAATCGATACATATATTTTGAGACAACTGTTTCGACAGGTGCCGGAAGTGTAAACCTCGTACGTTATGCACTTTTTTATAAATTAGCTATCCAACACGTGAAATATTACGAATTATTCTGACTACACATTTGTTCAGTGAACGTGTTCCGCCATTTTGCGAGCACTTCCCAGCGTCATGTTACTTAATATAGTAATATTTCAGAGTGAACGGTCAAGTTTAAGAATTATTTAAGAAACAAAAACACATAAATTTCCCCTAAGTATTTAAGGTAAAAACTTACCTTAGGTGATACCTAAGGTACGTTTTGAATACGAAAGTTGAGGAAATCCTTACCTTAGGAAAATTGTTTGATAACTAAGAATATTTTCTCCTAAAACCTTAGGTGCTTTGTGAATACCGGCCCAGAGCTCTTATTAAGCCCAGTGTCCGTTGCCCTCAAGTCGAGCCTCTGAGCTATTATGAAGCCCAGTGTCCGTTGCCCTCAAGACGAGTATCAGAGCTATTAATAAGCCCATTGTCCGTAGCCCTCAAGTCGAGCCTCTGAGCTCTTATTAAGCCCAGTGTCCGTTGCCCTCAAGTCGAGTATCAGAGCTCTTATTAAGCCCAGTGTCCGTTGCCCTTAAGTCGAGTATCAGAGTTCTTATTAAGCCCAGTGTCCGTTGCCCTCAAGTCGAGTATCAGAGCTCTTATTAAGCCCAGTGTCCGTTGCCCTTAAGTCGAGTATCAGAACTCTTATTAAGCCCATTGTCCGTTGCCCTCAAGTCGAGTATCAGAGCTCTTATTAAGCCCAGTGTCCGATGCTCTCAAGTCGAGTATCAGAGCTCTTATTAAGCCCAGTGTCCGTTGCCCTCAAGTCGAGTATCAGAGCTCTTATTAAGCCCAGTGTCCGTTGCCCTCAAGTCGAGTATCAGAGCTCTTATTAAGCCCAGTGTCCGTTGCCCTCAAGTCGAGTATCAGAGCCCTTATTAAGCCCAGTGTCCGTTGCCCTCAAGTCGAGTATCAGAGCTCTTATTAAGCCCAGTGACCGTTGCCCTCAAGTCGAGCCTCTGAGCCCTTATTAAGCCCAGTGTCCGTTGCCCTCAAGTCGAGTATCAGAGCTCTTATTAAGCCCAGTGTCCGTTGCCCTCAAGTCGAGTATCAGAGCTCTTATTAAGCCCAGTGTCCGTTGCTCTAAAGTCGAGCCTCTGAGCTCTTATTAAGCCCAGTGTCCGTTGCCATCAAGTCGAGTATCAGAGCTCTTATTAAGCCCAGTGTCCGATGCCCTCAAGTCGAGTATCAGAGCTCTTATTAAGCCCAGTGTCCGTTGCCCTCAAGTCGAGTATCAGAGCTCTTATTAAGCCCATTGTCCGTTGCCCTCAAGTCGAGCCTTTGAGCTCTCATTAAGCCCATTGTCCGTTGCCCTCAAGTCGAGTATCAGAGCTCTTATTAAGCCCAGTGTCCGTTGCCCTCAGGTCGAGTATCAGAGCTATTATTAAGCCCAGTGTCCGTTGCCCTCAAGTCGAGCCTCTGAGCTCTTATTAAGATTATTATTATGATGCTGATGATGATGATGATGCTGATGATGATAATGATGATGATAATGATGATGAAGATGATGATAATGATGATGATGATGATGATGATGATGATGATGATGATGATGATGATGATGATGATGATGATGATGATGATGATGATGATGATGATGATGATGATGATGATGATGATGATGATGATGATGATGATGATGATGATGATGGTAGTGATGATGATGATTATGATACTACTGCTGCTGCTGCTGCTGATGATGATGATGATCATGTTAACATACAGCAACCTTGTGGTGCCCATGTAGCGCCCGGTGACACGATGCTGGTGTGCAGTGAGAATAAGAACTCCATCGTGCGCTTAAATGTTAATGGCGACACACTCAGTGATACATACCCAGTGAATGTAAAGTACCCGTACCGCATATGTGTGTCAAAAGAAAGCACTAAGCTGGAAATTGTTCGGCGGCGCTAAAGGCGCAACAAAACTTCAGTTGTACAAGATATCACCATCAATTAGTTAGTTGACTATTAAGATGCTATCCACATATTTATACTTTTTACAAACATACTAAATATTGAGTGTTGTGATAGTAAATCAACTGGGAACGTTGTTTCATATTAAACATGAAAAGTGTTGTTATTAAGTTTATCTTTTAAGAATTTTGAAATATTTCGAACTGCCTATGTATTGTTCATTTGCTATATATAGTTTTAAAATACATAATATCAAGCAATATGATATATATTGACATATGTGTTGTTTACTATTGCAAAAGTATTTTAATTTTTGAAAACTTATGCAGATCTTCATATTACAAGGCCTATATTTTCTTAATGTCACGATGTGATATGTTCATTCAAAATCATGCTTGTTTTAGTTTATGCTACATAAGCTACCACTCCATAAATATCAACATAAGTCGGTTAGAACGTATTTCTTGGTGTGTCACGTCTGCATGTCAATTGCAGAAGAAACCTTTATAAGATATAAACATCGTTTCAGCCAAATACTTATTCATATTTGATAATCGTATTATAGATATACATTACTAAATTGTAAATTTTCACCACTTCCAAATTATTCTACAAATATATGTGGGAAATACTGGTTACACAACTTGTCAATTATTCAATATGTCATTTAATTTTCCCCAATTAACAATCTAAATTTTAGATGTTTAAGAACTAATATTAATCAAAGGGATGTTTTAACTTCATTTAATATGTGGCATTGATGGGTATGTCGGATGGTTGGTTATACACTCATAATTGAACAAATGTGTAGATGGTACCTGCACATATAAGATTGGAATTACTCGCTTAACCTTGGATGTTAACATGTTTTTTTTAATAATGTGAAAGAATAGGGAATCTTTGACTGAGGAAATACATGCACTTGTCTACACTGTTTTTTATTATTGTGTTAAGTCATTTAATTCATGTATCATTTATTAATAACACAGCAGTATTTAAAACTGTCTAACCTATTGATAATATCAATAAAAAAACGAAAAAAATTTTGCCTCCCGGGAACATTCTAGAAAATTCGACGGCTCTACACCCACACCACTGATGCCTGAATATCGTGTATAAGGACCGCTATATAGTTTTCATTTTGATCGAATGTTCGTAGTTTGTTGCATATTATTTCATGTGTTTTGTATTTGTTTCTTCAATATTCGCTTTAATTGTGTAATGTTGTCCTACGGCATATATAGTATTATCTGAATAGATATAAAGGCATGTATTCCGAATGACATTGGACAATTACGAGCGGTTACGACCTAACGAGCTTATGATGGGTTGAATACTTTAAATGGGGAATGAATAAGTATGTATTAACCGTGTATTTGTATTGATATGTGAATTTTGGATGCATTTTAATACGAAATATATATTTTCACATTTGACATCGAAATCAAAAAAGAGCGTGGAAACCATATTTACTATCCAATTTTGCGTCTTTGGTATTAATAACCAGAACGATGCATTTTTTTTCTTATAGATACTTGTCATTTATCCAGGCTATTACCTGCTGGAAATGTTAAATTGTTTATTTTGTCTGAAAAACGTTGTTAATGTACAAACCAGTCTTCGTTGTATTGTTTTATAATGTGGTAGACATTTGGTATATTACCGCTTTTCACGGCAAAACGTTAATAATGATATTGTTTATCTCAAATACATTGTGGCCCCGATAAGAAACCTTATGGGTATAAAAATATGTCAGAGAAAAATGCTAGTCTACTTCTAGAAGTTTACAAGTGACAGAAAAATATGAAGGGACCTAAATGTGGATGATATTGTTAGCTTTCAGTATAATTTGTGTGTTTTGGAAAAATATGAACGCCCAATATTAATCATAACATCGAATGGATCATCGAATAAAGCATGAGTGTATGCTGTTGTTTGTTTTACTTCATGCCTTATCTTATTAAAAACTTTGCCTGAACTGTGGTTTGAGATGATGCAATAAATGCTACACACCGATTTCCATACACCGCATCTAAGTGACAATGCATTTATTATTTCCAATCACACAAGCACCACAAGGGGTCTCTTGCCAACGTCAGTATAAGAACGTCCATCAGCTTTATCAATCAACTACAACTTCTATCTTGCCCATGGTTTTCACTTTGCTATCAATCCGCTGTACACACAGGACACTACTGTGTTAGTAAGGTTAAATGATTCTAAAATATACTTTTAATGATTCAACCTCATTTATTTTAATAACTAAAAATACATGTATCAAAATTGCATGATAAAGTATAAAAAAAAAATTAATCAGTCATTGTTCTTCACATCCAGTACAAAATTAAATATATGTTCTTACTCTGCCATTCAAAATACAGAACACGACATTGTATTTATTACTTGAACACTGGACACGCATAGCCTGCGATTAATTAACAATCGCATCTCGGACCAGACAAATGATCGTTATCGTTGGTGTTGAATAAGGTATTGCAGGACAGTAACTCGTTTGGTCGCAGCTATTCATGAATGTTGCATTGAAGACATTGAGGACGTCTTATTTGGTCGTTATGCAGTCGGCGACCAATTGATCAGACTTTGACATATCATTGACATATTGTCTTTGACCTAAGGTAAGCTACTAACCAACGACTCGTATGTACATGTAAATAATCCGTGCCCCAAAAACAAAACAATCAAGTGTTCTTCATTCTTCACGCCATGGCTTTTAAACTAGAACACACTATTTCATTCATAATACATGTTGCCATGGAGGAAGAAGCGCAAGCAGGTTTAAATTTATATAAGACAGGGGCACAACAATTTAAGCGGCTTTTTATAATATCATGAGTATGGTATAGATGCGCCAATGACCAAATCGGAAATCTCCACAGTCTCCTATAACTTTTCATCCATGCCGTTAAGCGAGTTCAATATATAAATACCAAAAACCCACCTGGGTATTCGTCCTTGGCTCGATATTCGCTATGGTTCGAATACCCAATCCCAGTCGGGTAAAAGTCTGGTATAACTATGTGAAACGTAGGTTATATAATTAGTTATGCATCACAGTTCAATACTCATTCCTTTAAACATCTTGCGCGGAGAACACATTTTACAAGGTGTAAGATACGATATAATTCTTCTATGATACTTTTTTTTATCCCACTTTTACAGCGAATTCGGTTGATTAAAGCCCTGTTGATTAAATTTCTGCTATAATCAACGGCACGAATTGACGTCATTTTTTCGACAAAATGACGTCATAAATCCAGCGAAATTATCCAGTTTTGTTTAAATAAAAAAGTTTACTGAATAAAAAGTGGGATAAATAGAATAATAGATTAGTGTTGATTATAGATCAGGTTTATCCTGCTCGGCACGAAAACGAAAAAGCACTCGCCAAGGCTCGTGCTTTTTGTTTTCTAAACCTCGCATGATAAATCTGATCTATAATCAACACTAACCTATTATTCTCTATATACAAAACCCACGCTCAGGAGTGTAGATAAGTGTTGCCGAATTAGAAATTATGACTTCTTTCTAAAACATACTGAACTTTCTATAATTATTACCATTTCTGAAGAAATATCTACAAAAAGCCCCACTTGATTTCCTTCTTTGTCGCGTTTTTTTTTTAAATTACGTAAATACCACTGTTACACATACGATATAAAAATCGATCTTAACGCATACAATTACATCAAAAGAATTATATTGCGGAGACACATGTAAAACTGCATAGTCCATGCAAATGTTCATCAAATCCGTGTACCACTGGATTGAAATTGTTTAATTAGGATATTTAGCGGCTCTGTTGTACTTGAGAATATTCAAGTTATCATGTAGATCGCCTGTACATTGATTTTCTTATCAAAACGTTTGGTATTTAAGGGACCTTTTCACAGATTTTGGGCATGTATTGAAGTTTGTCATTAAATGCTTTATATTGATAAATGTTAGCATTCGATCTAAAAAGCTCCAGTAAAAGAAACAATAATAAAATTAATGAAATAAAAAAGTAATCCTCAAATGGGATCGAACCACTGACCCTTGGAGTATGTCGTATGTTTAGAACACTCGCCCATCCGTGCTCATACAATGAGTGATATATTTTATACTTTATATAAGAAATCCTCGTAGTGTCACAAAATATAACGACAACAACAGAACTATCCAAATTATTAAATCGTTTCGCGTAAAATAAATAAATTCATTCAAAGCGGGACGGCCGAAAACTCGTGAAAACACGGTGTGAATCAGGAACGACGATCGCTTCAAAATTAAAATATTGGACGTCCATCCCAGATCGTTTAACTGTATGATTGCTCGATGTCAGGTTTGTCATATAGTGCTTATTGTTGATTGCTGATGAGCAATCATTTTTCCACCTGGAGTACTAGCTATGATACGGTATATAAATGTTTCAGTTAGGTTTCTGGCTCTAGTTATGGGAGGCTTAGAAGATATATAACACATATCGGGCAGTTAAGTGGCTAATTAGGCTTGTCTAAGTCCTTGGACTAACTTATGACAACTGAGAGTCTACACTCTGACTCGGGTTTTGTTAGAGTTGCTTATAATATATGGAAGCGTTGACGGTAATTGACGGACGTAGTACGTACGTAGTGCATAAAGTGACCTCGAGTGCTATGCAAGTACCGATAACTCTTATTTAAACAAAAGTAACAATTGAAGCTTTTTACATGCATTTCCATTCAGTGAAATATATGTATAAAGTATGTGTATTAATCACTTAGTTTTATCTTCTTACGTGTCAATTTAATATAATTGAAATTCCATAGCATCAAGTTTGGAAGTATATGAACTTCAATGGCTGCAAGGTTGGAAGTTTAGTGAAAACATTTGGACGTAAATGCCTCTTTAACGTTCTTTAATCCAAGCCCTGGACCGTCAACGTCGTCGTGAGGATCTGGACGATAGCTGATCTGGTACAGGTGCATTGAGCAAACACAGCTCTTCGGTAGACTTCTTATCCCTTTACGAGTGTTTAATGGGATATAACTGATATCTGGATATCTTAATCGATTCATTGATTTATCTCGCAAAAAAGGCATGAGATAAGGTATCTGTAACGAACGACACATCACTTCATTTGCAACGTTTAACGATCAGTATTCCATCCAAATATTCCACAGAAAATTGATAGATAACACCTGACGCTATTGATAATCCAAAAGAAAACGTTGACTTGTAATAAATTTCACAAAAAAAGCCGGGGATTATCGATGAAGTATCCTACTTCTCTAACAACTTAGACGTTTGAGACAAAAAGAAAATATTGAATTGGCGATTCAGCGTAGAAGGAACTAGCACAATATTCGTGTTTTATTGTTTTATTTAAATTTCGCTTGGTTTTCATTTAAAAAATATAGTATATTTATAAACAAATACCTGGCGACAACATGTGTATGTGAAGTATTTATTTAATGTACACACAGCAGATATTTAATTGAAAACAGAAACCTGTTCATACACAATTTCACAACGGCTTCTAGAAGACTTCAGGATTCAAACGTAGACAACGCAGAAGACTTCATTGGAGAAAGGGCTGTGGCACAATCATGTGCACCTTGTATGAAGACCAACATATCAAAACTGCTACCGTTTTCTGCAAGGATTGTGATGAATATATGTGCGATGCGTTCAAAAATCCACACACCGTATATAACATCGGGGAGCATGATATAGTGATCTTCCAAAACAAGAAATCTGTGCCGGTGTTGATGGACATGAAAGGAACGGACAAGTGTCCTGAGCATGGACGAGAAATTGAGTTTTTTTGCCAGGATCATTTAAGCTATGTTGCAGTTCGTGTGTTATCATTCACAGGAAATGTGATCAAGTGGATGAAATAGCCAACCTATCCAAAAAACAAAACCCAATATTCAGGCATTAAAACAATCGTTGATAAAATTTCAATCCGAGGCTGACGCTAATAAAGCGGATTGCAAGCTGTCAAAAGCTGGTTAAAAAAAGTCCATTTCAAAGATTTCTTCAGATGTGGTTACAATGAGAGATCGTATCATGCACATATTTGAAGATGCAAAGTAGAAATTAATAAATGAGGCAAAACATTTTAGATCTGCAGAAGGCAGCCGGATTAGGAATAAACGTGACGCCTTATACAAGGTGAAGGAGGAGATAAGCAAAGACGTTTCGATGTGTTGTGCCGTGTTAGATCACGGGACACCCAGTCAACAGTATATTTATTCTGAACTATGCAGATAAAAAACAGAAAACAATAGAATCAAATATATCTGATCAAATAAAGATTTACTGTGCATCAACAGTAACAGTTTCTTTTCCAACAGAGGTTTCTTCACTATTTAAGATAGGAAGCAGTTTTATAGAACTAAATTATGATGGCAACAAGACATGTATATTATTCATCAATTCCTTTAAAAATGGTCTTGATCAAATTGCATGTAGTCCAGATAAAAAGGAGCGGTATTAGGTTCAAAATTGATGTAATGATTGTACTCATTTAATATTGCAAATCCTATTGATTTGTTTTTAATTTGTTAATCAATGCCTTATCGTAAGTTTGAGTGTACAACTACTTAAAATTTTAACTGTTATTTTAGTCACATTGTCGTTAACCACATCTCGTTTATTAACACACCGCCTTATACCAATCGCTTATCTGGTAACTCTTATTTAATAAATGAAAATTCAATACGGCAAATGGAAATTGCTTACGAAATAAACATTGAAATTATAGTTATGACACAAAATGGGTCAGTGATTAACATGTTTTTATGATGGTTACAATTTATCTATGTTTAATGTTGCCACATATCAGGATGGGATTGTATCGTGATTATGGAGCAGACATGAGGATTAACCTGTAATGAGATTAACCACCTTTACTTATGGTGTTATTAAATAGCTAACTTGATGAATAGGCGTGCAACCAGTTGATATATTTATCAAGCCTACCTCTTTTAACTCGATATGGAAAACTGTAATAAAGTATTTTATTAATGGTAAATAACTTAGTAGTCAGAGATGAGGACGCTAAGCTTTGTACTAAAGTCTGCCAATGATCAATAGGAATCGGCTTGTCTCTTGGACCGTCAATTACACAATGTATACATACCGTGACGTCAGTACGTTTATCTCATATATCTGAATCTGCATACACTATGATATAGTCCGTGGTAGAATGAAAGAATTCCTTAACAAGCAAAATATGATTATACAAATAGGTGGCTTATTTGTATCCCGATTTAAATCCGAATCTTAATCACGTTATAGATCCGCGTCTTGCGCCTTTTGCAGAGAAACATAAAGGTTCTTTAAGTAATCACCTCCCATTCCGCCTCCGCTTTAGATACTTTTTTCATATTGATTTTCATGAATGCTTTTCATATACATATATTTATTGCATGCATGCTTTATCAATTTCATGCACACTTCTTCGTGTATAATTATTTAAATTTGGCCAAGATTCGCGACATTTTGGAATGAATATCCAATTAACTCAGATTGGTTAAAGCACTTTCTTCATTTACATGCAATTTCCCTGGTGGTATTAAGTCACTATCATAGCGGAAAGGCGAGTCATAAAAGACAACCATTGTTTTATCTATCAAATTTGGTGGTTAAGCACTAATACAGATTTAGTTTATGCATAGAGTGTGTGCGTGAATATAGTTACGTGCAACCAATGAACAGAATGGTTATTTTTGAAAATGTTTATCAAAGCGTCTTTTCGTATATGGAAAAAGAGTCGTAGGCTAACGGGATGTCAGTGACGTTACACATCTCTTTATAGAATATTTTCCAATTGCAGCCAATTAGAGACTGATTAATTTTTGCACTTGTTAAGCGAAGCGTGTCATGCAAATGTTGGCACAAAATGAACATACAACTGTAGTATTACCCATCATACAAAGCAAGTAACAAAGCTTCGTATATATATGAATAAGAGTCACAGGATGTCAGTGACGTCACACATGTATTTATAGAATGATATTGCCCCAAAAGCGGGTCTCTAATTACTTTTACTTTCTAATCAAATTCATAATATGCATCTATGATTCTTTACCGATAAAGAGTACTTAAAAAACAACAGAATAAATGCAAAATCAGATTTAGCGCTATACTTTAACATTAAAGAGATGCATATAATCAAACTACGATATCGTTGTTGCAGGGCAGTAATCGTTGTAATTAGAGCTTATATTATCGTAAGTTTCGAAATAATTTCAGGTTAAGCAATTGGCGTGTAAAGTTTAGCGGTAAGCGTATGCTGTTAATAGTTAAGTATATGACTCGTATCGGTTTGTAACGAAAGCAAAGAATATAAATCTATTACCTAACGGATACATTTTAAAATAAATCGTTCCATTTGCAATGTAAATAATTATCTTTGTCATGACAGTAATCAAAGATATAATTCAAATTAAAGAAGGTATTATATTCGAACAAGCAAAGTTCTGTTTTGGTAATTAATACAAATTTACCAAAGAATTATAGGCACGTTTTCATCATAATAATTATTATATGTATTTTTTACTATTATTTAAGTGGATACCAGTCACATTAGCCAACCGATGCCAGTCACCCTGGAGCTTCTTTGTCCGTGGATCTACACCCGACAGGATATGACGATAAGGAGCCTTTGCTCAATGGACTGGACTTCCTGTCGGACGGGAGACTGGTTGCCGTGGATGTCATGAATAAGAAATGTATCATACTAAATGCGCAACTACAGAGATTGGGAACATCGTACAAGTTCAAGAATTACCCATATAGCGTAGTATGTGTGTCTCATGATGCACTGTGTGTAACGTGTGGTGGTCTAAAAGTAGTCTGTTTCCTGTCTGTCAGTACAGACAATACCATCAGGCTGACCATGGAGATCAGAACATCATCCTATTTCAACTCTATATGCTGCATGTCTCCATCTCTCATGGACGTGAGTAAGGTCAATGATGCCCGCCCTGCTAGAATGTTATCAGTGTACGGTGTGGAGTCTGACTTTGGTCACGTGGTTTTTCCTCAGAACACGTACACAATGGAGGAGAGTATGTGCACGTCCAGTCTAAGAACACGTTAGTACTGACTGACAGGTTCGCTCACACAATATACATGTACGACACCGTGAAGGGCACGTCTAGAGCAGTCACTGATGAGAACATACAGGCACCTAGTGGCGCATGTGCTGGGCCTGGTGACTCGGTGCTTGTGTGCAGCAAGAATAAAGACTCCTTCGTGCACCTTACAATTGACGGCAAACTAATCGGTACCTACCCAGTTGATTTGAAGTATCAGTACAACATGTGTGTGTCAAAGGATGGCACCAGGCTGGCGGTGTCCAACACCGATGTAAGGATCAGGAAACTTCAGTTGTATAAGATATCACAGGCAATGAGTTAGGTGACTTGTAAGACGCGATTCATGTGATCATGCTATGAACGACTAGCATATAAATATAAAGGTTGGTGTATGGTGATGTTTAATAATTACGGTATACGTTTTGATTGATTATAATTGAATGGTGTTGTCATTCTGTTTTATCGCGGCATAATTTTAAACTGCAATGTGTATTATGAATGTACATGTATTATTATTATTTACCATTTGTTTTAAATCATTTGAAAATATCGTCATATTTTAATAATATATATTCCATGAGTTTAAATATATCGTGGATGTAATATCATTCTAATTCCCATTAAATGCAACATATATTGCAACATATATGGTGTGTATCAGGTTTCCAGATATACATTATACGTTATACTAATGGTCACGTTAAAATGTTAAATATTTCTGTTATGTCACTGTGCTCTTAAGTTAAGCGCGTTTGACATTCGTCCATGTACATTAATTTTCGGGCTATCATTTATTCATGGTCTGCGTACTTTAACTATAAAGTGGGAAAAACATTATATTTCTCGCCGGAAAAATCATTAACCGTTGCATTTTAGTATTACACAGAATATTTTAATTGTAATTGTTTTGCATATGTTTTCCAACCTTGACTTGCTTGTTGGATTCGTTTAAAAAAAGTTCCTAGCATTTGTTAACAATCAAACGTCCTACGTAATATGGTCTTATATTGATTTTATTACTTCAATTTATTGTATCATTTTTACTAAATAAACTAGTGTTAACATTTTTATTATAATGGTTTGTTTTTTACAGATACATTCAACTTGTTTTACACTGTCAATAGTCGCATATTGAAATAGTTGCCCAATCATCCACTTCATAATAATTGGGTTGATTCCCGTTTAAGCAAACCTTTAAGGGAGGAAGCTTGAGTGATATTATATTGTAAGCTTGAGTTATTGTCAACTAAGAATAAGGAAAATTATAATTGTTATTTTAAGAATATTGCAGTAAAATATACAATCATGTCATTTTGAGAAGACTTTTTAAGCTGCACACTTCAATGTATGAACAGGAAGGAGACCGGCTGGCTCGATGTTCCTTTGAAGAGCATGTACAAACTTTTGTCTTTGCAGGGTTCCCACAAATACTTGCAAGAGTACCGACGTAATTTAAAAAATACATATTTGTAGACCTAAAAATAATGTCAGGTATTTCCTGCATTTTGAAGCAAGACAATAAATATGGATTTGTTTTTTTTTACTGTAGCAAATTATGATTATCACGTTATGCTTAATATTGATATCACCCCCGTGTATTAACAACACCCTCTTGATTAAAGAGAACCCTATGACATCGTTTATCATATCTCAATTACATTCATATCACTGAATTCCCTGACATCAATGTTCAAATGGGAAAATCAAAATAACAGTTCCATTACATACCTCTCTGTAGTATTCTACTTGCGCAAAATTGTTTTGCACATTCGATCCTTTATTGTCCAATAATAATGTTCAAAATTTATAAACAACGCAAAAGATTTCAATAGCACAAAAATTACATTTAAATCCCCAATAAATTTATCAAATGGTTCCTATCAAATATCATCATGCTTTGGTATTCAAGACTGTTAATTATCTACAATTAAGTTTTTTAAAAATCAATAGGATGATTCAGAATAATTTGGATAGGGGGATACCCATTTTAAATGGCACTATTTATTAATGATCAACATTATAAATTGTTCAATAACTGCCTGGTAGAAACCTTTGTTAAATTGTCGTGTCAGGCAAGTTAAATCAAAACCAGCTGAATGGCTTTAATTATATGTTTTCAGCAAACAAATCATGCAATGTAGACCAATTATTCAAATAGAGTCAAATAAAAGTATTCAGTTAGCAAATGTAAAATGCCTTTAACGTATAATAACATGATTTTCAAGCAGTAATTAAAAAAACTGTTTATTCAATATTTAGCTTTTAATTAATAATTTACAATCAGATTTTGCATAATTTGTTTATTCTATTTTCTGTTTGTAATTAGTAGTTCAAATAGCGTATTGATGTTTTGTAACTGTGTTTTGAGCGTCATGTAATGAACTTGCAGAACAGGAAGTGTTAATTATTTTGTATTCCCAAGCTTGATTTAAACTTGTTGTGCAACCTTTATAACTGATACAACTATATATACATGTGTAAGTTCTGATGTCAAAGTCTAGGCATGATCATGGGTGTGGCTAGCTGCCTCATTCAGGAAATGTCCCCCGCAGATTACCCCTCCCCCTAGAACGCAGGTATGCACCGCCCAGTCCCGGGGATGGAAGGCGGAATTAACCCAGGGGCGGCTAGATTATTTTCGTCTCAGAGAAACAGTCCTGCGTGCTCATCACAGCCTGGCTTACCCAGCTCGCCCTATAGTCCGTATATCCCGAGCTCGACGGGTCCAATGACGCCCAGCGTCGGCCGCACTATGCCTTTGTTAACTCTAAGCTCGTCTGCGATGTCTGGAGGAACTCTACAGAGTCCCGGGTACTACCCCGCCAGTCCGAATTAAAGTCAAACGAGGTATGGGTATTCGCAGACGTCGCCCAACTACAGTCAAACTTCACCATCGTATTCACCAACAAGTCCTTAATACAGTCCTACAAGTCCATCATACAGCCCGACCAGTCCGTCATACCCTCCGACCAGTCCAAGCTAGAGTCCGACTAGTCCGAGCTACTTCCCATCGCCGCCCCGTTACAGCCTTTCTTCACCGAGCTAAAAACTAAAGCCCAACCAGCCCCTTCTACTTCCACACCTCCCCGAGCTATACCCATACGTCCCACAGTTCCTCACCTACGAGCCCCAATTACGGTCCCAGCTACAGCCCCTCCAGCCCTAACTACTCCCCCGTTTCACCTGGCTACTCCCATCAAGTCCGAACTACAGACCCTCATCACCCTCATACTTCCCCTGCTCAACGATATACATCCCACAATCCCCTTCCTACTCGCCAACAAGCCCCTCATATTTACGTTCCAGCCCCAAATATTCACCCACATCTCCGAGCTACTCCCCAGGAAACTTCAGCTACTCGTCAAGCTCCCCTCAATATTCCCCCTCATCCCCGGCGTATTCGCCCTCCTTCCCTGCATACAGCCCAGGCATGACCAGTGACCGAGGCTCACACATTTACTCACCCAGCCCCCCAGTCCGACATCTCCAACGTATTGTCCCTCAAGCCCACAGTATTCGCCCGCCAGTCCAAGCTATTCTCCTTCAAGTCCACAATATTCTCCCGCTAGTCCGTCATACAGCACTTTGAGTCCACAATACAGTCCTTCGTCCCCTGCCTACACCCCGCCAATTCCGAAGTATTCCCCTACTAGCCCGACGTACAGTGTTGCGGATGATATTTATTCAGATTAGGCGGATTTGGGGTCTGAATTGTGATGTGACGGTTCCAGTGTTGACTTGCACCATAACATAAACGGCAGATATCGTGTCATTGTTTCTTATTCAGTCAGTTTGATAAGGAACATTGATCGTGTGCTTGTATTAAACTTTATGTGATATTGACTTGCGCTATTCACGTGCAATTTTGGAGGTTATTATTGTTTTTATCATAGACTACCATAGATGGTAAATTTGATTAAGAAACAAGCCATGTTGGTTTTGCATATACATGGACTTGAATTGTTACAATTTTAACATGTGTCTTGAGTTATCAATGGCAGGATCATTCATGTACTTTGATTATGACTTTACCATTTAAGTCAGTACTTACAAAACATGTGTGTTGATAATTGCTATATATATGTTGTCAATTAGCGTACGAATGTGCATTAAAAGCTTAAATCGTGTTGGTTGTATAAGCTATGTGGGTGTGCATACATATTAAGTAGAAATTGTCCTTGTAAGTGTTAGAAGCGTGTATGCAATATTTGTTATGGCTAGGTGTTTTGCATTCTGTGACTTCAAAGCAGACATTGTGAGTATGACTGTTCAACAGGCAGTGTGATTGTACCATTTTAAATGTATTTAAAATATGTTGCATTTAAACTGTCATTGCAATGCTGTGTTATTCTTTAGTTGTATTGTGGATCACTTTTGGTGACTGGATGTTGCATTTTTCTGAATGTAGTGTCTTCAGGTATTGTTTTTTTTCAACAATACGTATGGATTAAATATTGAAAAAGAGAGAGAAAAAATTCACAGATTATTTTGATTTCTTTTAACACTTAATTAGTTAATCTGTATTGGTTTGAATTAGTTGATATTTGAAACATATGTTGACTTCAGATTCATTACGTCATGTTTGTTTCTCTGTATAGGATATGCAATATATTGTTTCATTGGTAACATCTCTTGAAAAAAAAGACATAGAGGACCAACTCAACCATGTCTAGTGCTATCTACATAAAGTTGTCTGAAGAAAGAACTAGTACTATTTGAAAATATTTTGTGAATAAACCATATATTAAGTGTTTAAAATCTATGTATTAATTATGTGCGATTTTGTTGTATGTATTTTTTTATCATAATCATTGTAAATATGTATCTCAAACTTAATTGTTCATTGTTATACATTCGTAAATAATTACATTTATTTTTGCTCACGGTACATACCAAGTTCCTTTCATATTTATTGTAAATGCCATAAAGACGTTTTCAATTCTCCAAAATGCAGGACTGTTTAATTAAACAGTGTTGGATGTGTATTAAATAATTTTTATTTATATATATTTTATGGGTTGTAAATGCCATCCATGAGGCATGAATAACAACATCTATCTATAAAAATAATAGTGTCATAATTTTTATTCTATCAAGAATTGACAAATAGTTTTAGATGGAAATGTAAACTTTATTTTACTGTACAGCGCTCATGTTCGGGGTTACTTTTTTATTATTAATATGCAGATTTTCAACAATAATGTTGTTCTTTGTCTATGGAAAAATCTGTGCAAATCATGAAATTCATTAAAATAAAAAATTTGTTCCCTTTTCTTTAGGTAACTTGAATTACCTTAAAACATTATATGCACATATTTTACTCAGATGAACAGTAATGTTACATGTAGTGCGTGAATATGAAGTGGTCTCGCAATATATATAATAGTGTTAGACCATTAATTTAAAAGTTAAAAACGTAGAAGTTGTTAAAATATTGAACGTTGATTTTACTTTAAGAAAATAAAAAGTTAAGAAGTTGTAATCAAAAGACAGTATTTTACATGGTTTAAGATCGTTCTGAATATATAAAATCAATAGCTGTCTGTTTTGGTCTGTAAATATTTGTCTTGATAGACCGCCGTGAGAATTTAGAAGTGGTTTTTCTCCTATAATTATTATGCCCCTCCGAAGTTGTAGGCAACAAGCATCGCGCTTGTCTGGCCATGTGCCTGCAAATAAGAACATGGACTTAACTCCTGAAACTTATGTTTTCAACTACTGCTTAAACTACAGTGGAATGACCTTAGTTGATCGTAATTAAAGGACTGTAATGATATTTGCATGTTTATGGACTCTTTCACTGTCCCACTGTAGATTATAATAGCTTGAAGCTTGTGTAATAAAGCCCCTTTAATCTATGAGTGAATCTTGCTATAAATTTTACAGCTGAATAACTTTTTTGTGCGGATGATCATCAAGAAAGGAATTTAAGCTGCCACACTTTTTGGCAGAATTATGGTAATTTGTCTGTTTGTCTTTCCACTACATAAGGTGATCAAACACTTAAAGGGACCTTTTCACAAATTTTGTCAAGAATTGAAGTTTGTCATTAAATACTTTATATTGATAAATATAAACATTGGATCTAAAAAGCTCCAGTAAAAAAAAGAATAAAATTATAGAATAAAAGAAACCCTCAACTGGGCTCGAACCACTGGCCCCTGGATTAAAATTATAATGCTTAGACCTCTCGGCAATCCGTGCTCATACAATTAATGATGTATTTTATACTTTATATAAGCAATCTGTGTAGTTTCACAAAATATAACGACAACAACAGAACTCTCCAAATTATTCAATTGTTTCGCGTTGCAACGTTTTATAATGTCAGGAGGTTTTTATATCTTCAAAAGATGAATAAATGGATATTTTAGAGCATGGTATATGTTCTGTATTACCGTATTCTCAAAAATATCATAACTTAAACGAAAATGTGCGAATCAGAAAAAAACATTGTCAATATACCAACACGTGAAAAGGCCCCTTTAAGTTTATTTATTGATGATCACACATTGTAATGAATTTGTGCGTATTTTAGCTAGAAGTTATTGAGATTTGAGCTTGAAGATTGATTTAAAGAGTTATATAATATCAAAGCTCTTTTATACATGGTAAATATACAAAAGAATGGGGTGACAACATGTCCAGGATATTAGTCAAAAGGTCAGGATTGAAAGTGGAGCCATGCGAACGACAGTAGTTAATAATTCGATGAATTCATTGAATTTCTTTGTTTACCAACATAGACAAGTGAAAAGGGACTATGGCGTTTGGGGTGCAAACAAGTGTACATTGTTACATCGTTTTTGGTAGCACACCACAGTAGAAACACACTCTCTCGGAGCCGCGGACGCCTTCTTAATCTCCACCAAGCTCAATTCAGAAAACAACGAATCTGCAATCATAAAAACACATTCACTGCAAACAAATAGTCTGAAACTCACATTTAAAATAAAAAATTAGCATATGGAACCTGTACAGGTGATACTATTGACAAAAACGACAGAATGGCAAGGCTGCAAACAGGGGCTTCAAAATCAACTTTTTACCATGTACGAAAGTGGCTGGGGACGAAAGAAACGTAATGATAGCCTGCTTTTGGAATTATATTTTTACACGCAAAGCATAGCACAACCCATCAAACCATGCATAAATACCTCGTTACCAGGTGGTTTTCGCGCAATAATTCACAGCGTAACCCTACTAGCAATTCCAGCTTAAAAAGAACCCAAAATACAATATGCCAACCGCAGTTGTCCTTCCTGACTAACAAAGAATACAACAACAACAAGAGGTCATGACCCCACAGTTTCGCATTTGAAAATGGTCATATTCTTAGGATTTAATGCAATTTGGGGGTACAATAAGACCTATAATCCTTAAATTTGACATTGAAACCTACCCTTTCCCAATATTTCACTCGCATATTTTTGCTTCCTACCACGGCGTGCTACCTTTTAGTGTTTAAGGGAGCGGTAATGATGCACGGATATCATTACTCAAAGCTGTGTACAGGTCCGGAGACATACGACTTATCACGATCGACAAACACATTCCTTGTTGACTATGAACGATCATTATTTTGTTTGCCGAAATTATTTATAGAACATCGATATATCACGAATGACAACAAGCTCTGTTAACGCTATCGACTATACAAAAAGAAAATAAATCTCACGATTTATGCCGGAGATGTTCGACGAAGTATCATATTTCCCTAACAACGTAAACATGAGAGATAACAAAACAGGTATTGAATTTATGATTCGGCGTACAGTTATAGTATTGTATTATTTTATTTGAATATCAGTTGGTGTTAATATGTACAATTTGGTATAATAATAAAAGAAGAAAATATATTTGGCTATAACTTCAATTTTTAATGTTAAAGATATTGGAAGTGTTTAGTAAACTTAGAAGCAGAGATTTTAAAATCGAAAGTAGAAAACTGTTTAAAAATATTGTACAATGGCGTCTAGAAGACTTCAGGATTCCAACAGAGACAATGCAGGCGACTTTATTGGAGAAAGTGATGTGACACAATCATGTGCGCCTTGTATGAAAACCAACATATCGAACACTGCTTCCGTTTTCTGCAAGAATTGTGATGAGTTTTTGTGTGATGCGTGCACAAAACCGCACACCATATATAAACATGGGACACATGACATTGTAAATGTTCAGGACAATAAATATGAGCCGGTGATAATGGATTTGAAACAAATGGACACGTGTCATGAGCACGGACGAGAAATAGAGTTTTTCTGCCAGGATCATTCTAAGCTTTGTTGTAGTTCATGCGTTCTCATTCACAGGAAATGTGATCAAGTGGATGAAATAGCTAAAGTATCCAGACAAACAAAACCCGATCTTCAGACATTAAAACAATCATTGATAAAATTGCAATCCGAGGCTGACGCTATAATAGCGGGTTGTAACCAGTCAGAGACTGGTTTGAACGAGTCTATTGCAAAGATTTCTTCAGAGGTGGATAAAATGAGAGATCGCGTCATACATCTATTTGAAGACGCCAAGCAGAAATTAATAACTGATGCAAAAGAATTTAAAACTGCAGAAGTCAAACGAATTGGAAATAAACGTGACACCTCGTTGAAACTTAAGGAAGAAGTAAATAAGGTATTGCAGATGTGTTGTATCGTTTTAGAACGCGGGACGCCCAGTCAACAGTATATTTATTTGGAACAAATGAAGAATAAACGGAAAACAATAGAATCAAACATAAACGATCACAGAAAAATTAAATGTGCATCCACAGTGACAGTGTCTTTTCCAAAAAAGCTGACTTTAATCCTTGAGATGGGAAGCAATTTCATAAAACTGAATTATGATGGCCACAAGACAGGTATTTTCTTTAACAATTACTTTCCATTTGTCAGATTTATATTACGCTATTTTTCGATGTAGTTCAGAGAAAATGGAGCAGTATGAAAACGGAACCATGGGGGGAATGGTTCAAAATTGTAATTAAGATTTAACTAATTTGATATTGTAATTTATATTTATTCATGCTTGTATTGCAATTTAAAACCAGTTTCATAGTACGTATTCGTGCTTTAAAATACTTTTAATTATATTGGTATTTTAGTCACATATCCGTTAAAACATATATCATCTGTTATAATAGCTAACCGCTTTATGCTAAATGCTAATCGCTTATCTGGGTAACTGTTCTTTAAATGCAACTTCAATACGAAAAATTAAAATTACTAATGGTAAAATATAAGCTCTGATTGAACGTGGGTCAATGATAAGCAGGATGTTGTTTTTGCTAAATTAATCAAAGGGGTATGTTAAAAGATTCAAGGATGTGATTTTATTTGAGAATATGGGCACGTTTTTCATACAAGTTATTTTAGAATTATGCTAGGACTGTATGCAAATCTTTGGCCGTACACCACTTCACGAAGCAAGGCCGTCGTTCGACTTGGAGTGTTAGCGATTATTATGTTTGCATTAAGACATTTACTAGTATATCGATACAAAAGTAATTGTGTTCACATTAACATGATGAATAAGAAGAAAAGACTTAATAAAAAGATCTCGAAAAATTTGCTTTTTAAATAACACCATGGCAAAAGAGCTTGTCTTCTACAGCGTCAGTAACTTAATATTTTACTAGCACCATAAATGACCATATCTGGTTGTCCTGGTCTCAGAAGTTTGCTGTTTAAAAACAATAGAGTCCTGCCATTAGCTTATCCGTGGTCTAATGGTAACGCTCTGTTGTCAGCACTCATCGGTAGCAGTTTAGATCTCACGTTCAACCCTAAGTTACTAACGTGTCTGTCGTTTGTCATCAAGACAATCAACCGAGGTGTATCTAACTAGGTGATTCACATCGGGAACTTAACATTAATAAGGGTCGTCTCGACTCTTGAACGAGACGTCATCTTATCTGGCGCAACCCCCACAACCAAACTAAAAAGTCTGCTTGGGCGATAAAAATCTTCTTCACACGACATATGCATTTTAATGCATATATTTTTGTCGTTCCCAAAGTTTTGTTGCTCATTCCGAGGAGTTAATATGTCGTGGAAACGAGATCACTAGCTCGTGAGAACAACTTAGTAAGACGAGGACACGTGTCAGTAAGTCGTGGGAACAACTTAGAAAGTAATGGTAAAGGCATAACTAACATAATTAACTCGTGTGAACGACTGTGTTACTCGTGGCAACGACATAGCTATCTGATTGGAAATATTAAGTATCAAAATAACTTAGTCATGGTAACGATTTAATTAACCAATCACACTGCAAACAGTTTGAAAAGCATTAATCTGTCAGAGTTATTTCGTCCAAATTATGTTTGCTTCTCTTGTGGCAACCATGTTGAAATATGCGTTGAAATATGCGTTAAACAACATGTACTTTGATTGGTTATATCGTTAACACGAGTAAATGATCTCGTTCCAACGAGTGACTAAGTCGTGGTTACGACATAAAAATAAAACATATAAATGTCAAATCTTTGTCATCGCACGTCTGTCACTGTTGCTTTGTGGACCCGACGTTGAAATTTAATGCGTTGTTTTTATATGGCTGGCCAATGCAATCTCATTAAAATCATTACCAGTCTAATGCGCTACACAATCCACTAACAGCGACAACTAATGAAGCGAACGTTAGGATTTAATTTTAATGTGATTGTCAGCCAGTGTTACTAATTAAGTTATTTAATTAGCTAACATATATTGCCATTGATTCCATAAGTGGGAATATGGAAAACTGTATTTAAGTCTTATAATATTGTTTGTTCAACTTGGTGGTCAGAGCGAAGACCTTCTAAATTATTGCAATGGCGAGTCTTTGGCGGTTTTGAACATACTGTTTACATACCGTGACGTCATCTTTATACGGTTGCGTCAACACACTTCTCTATCTTCATACACTAAAATATTGTCCACGGAAGAGAAAGATTATTAGTTACAAGCATAATTTCTTGCATTTCATAAAAGTAAATGTTTTATAGTGATGACATTAACATTGCTATTACTCAAAGCTTTGTAAGTTTTTTTTATATGCATGTATTTGCAACCAAATTGTGTTCTTGCGGTGTCATGTAGTTTCTACTTTCAGTTCCGAACTAGTCTGCAATCACATACATTTCAGATAAAAAGATAAGTTTTGTTTAATCGTTAAATCTAGTGGGTAATTTCTTTAAAACTGATTTAAACGATGCACTGAGTAACCTCATGAACAACGTTCCGACCAACCAATATAATGTATGGTGATTTTTGCAAATGTTTAGTTGATGCTTCTCATACACGTGTAAGCGCAAAATGAAAATAGTATACAGTATAAACAGTATAAAATATCATGAAACATGAATAAGCACATGGATAAGTTGAGAAGCTACACATAGGGACACAACGTCCTCGTAAATGGAAAAGCCACATGCTAAGCCTATGGAAGTCCGTGACGTCACACATCGACCGCGTATGTGTAGAATGGCATTTAACAAAAAGCACGTGTCTCTTACAAGCCTCGTCGATTTTATTCTAAGCCTCATCTGATATATTACAAATCGATCAGGCAGTAATCTTTTACTCTGTATTTAGACACGGATTCGAATTAATATGCTATTACAATAACGTCATTATTTAGAGAATCCAATCGAAATTATTGTGTTAGAACGACACCGAATTGTGGAATCATTGCAGCTCATCAGAATATAACACTTGCAATCGAAATTTAGCGCTGTATATCAAACCGGTACTGAGCGTGAAAGCTGTACCAGATCGCAAACCAGCCTAACGTATTGTATCCTGACGATGCAAAACGCATCATCCTGTATGTTAGCTGGAAATATCCACGAGAAAATACGATCAAGTATGAGCGACTAATCAAGGTGTTCTTTCCGGCTCGTATGACAGCGAGAATATGACAAAATGATACGGAGCTATCTTAAGAAATGTTGTTCTAAATAGTAACAGTTAGTCGGGATGAAGTTTTAATAGGTGTTAACAGTTGAGGGGACTCGAATTCGTGGTCACACTCGATTATAATTGCGGAACCAGCCCACTCATATTATGTCGTACCGGAGGGCATCGACTCGTAATAAACGTATGTACGTGTATCATACAATTAATGATCAGATTGTAACCTGACGAAAATCATTGACATATGACATTCACACATTTCAAGTCTGAATGCAATACACAGATCACGATAATCTACGAGTTAACTGTCATTGTGGGTATGATGGGTCGAAAGATTGTGTGAACCAAGCAAACGTTTGACGATCAAGTTTGAGTTAGTAATTCGAAGGACCATTCTTCAAGATAGCATGGTCACTTACATATTCTTGTATTGTATACATGCAATACATTGTCATACATGCGAGAACATTAATGTGTCATATTTGACGTTCATTCTAAAAGTAAATGTGTACAGTTCTTGAAAATTGCATGTATTAAAATATACATACTTCAATACCAGTGTTGTTGTTGAATTTCACTACATATATAAATCGTAACTACATGTGTATGCTTAAATAATCATGCGGTTTATTGCTGTATATAAATCGTTACCTCGGAGCATAGCGTTTTGAACCTCGGCTAAACACGTGGTGCTCAAGTCGAGCCTCTGAGTTCTTATTAAGCCCATTGTCCGTCGCCCGTGCGTCCATGCGCCCGTGTGTTCATCAGCAACGGTTGAACTCTCGAACTACTTAATTATGAAATATTACATAAATGAGCAGTGAGAACTCCTCTTTTAATGTTATTCAAGTCTTTATGATCTGCTGTATATGATTAACAAGAGATTGACTTAAGATTGGACGGTATACACTTTGTTTTCAAATGCCCGAAGGTCTTAAATTTACAACTTACATTTAACTTACATTCATCAATAATAAGGCGCAACAAAAGTTGTTAACCCGACCGAACCTATTTTGTTTGCTTTGCCGACCCTCAACTTTTTAGGTTGAGTTTTCGAAATTACGACCAAAGTGCTAAATTCGATAACATTTGCTTAAGTAACTGTTACATACAAAGAAAGAATGTTTAATAGGCGCGCGTAATATGTCATTGGACTTCCTTAATAAAGTTGGTAAAATCGTGTTTCATAAAGAAAGGTTAATAATGGTTTATCATAAGCAAAAAGTCACGCCGATCTACCTACCCTATTGTTGGCGATGTTCGTTTGAACAAAGAACATATTTGTTTTACCTAATCGAATATAACATTAGCACAGATTTCCTTGTTACCAAGAAAATATATAGTTCAGTTTGCATGTGGTATGGGCATGCATTCATACATCAGTTTCAGTAAACTTTTATGTATTTTTTTATTTTTGTTTATCAGCACTGACAAATAATACAAATGAAATATCAATTCAGCACTTTTTTAAGATTTATTAATTTACGGGGGTCGTTGCGACATTTAAATGATGATAATGATGAAGGTGATGTTGATGATCATGACGATTATGATTATGACGATGATGATGATGATGATGATGATGATGATGATGATGATGATGATGATGATGATGATGATGATGATGATGAAGATGATGATGATGATGATGATGATGATGACGATGTTGATGATTTGTATATACTTGTAAACACATAAATTTCCAAATAACGCAGAGTCCCGTTTGGGTTATTGATACGCAATAATCAAAGAACCATAGGCAAATGTATTATCCGCTTGTAACGCTGTCCGTATATTAATTTCGTATATTTTTAAAAGAGCAGTTTAAAAACCCAGTCATATGCTGATCAGTGATTGGCCCAGCGCGATAAAATTATGAAATACTATTAATTTAGGATCATTTAAATATTAGAGCTTTATTTGCAAAATATTTCATGACACTGTACAAACACAAAGATATGTGAACAAGTTTCCGTCAAATGGACTCATTGTAATAAAATAATATAAAATTATATAACAATAAAACGAAATAATAATAATAGTACTACTTCTTCTACTACTACTACAACTACTACTACTACTACTAATAATAGTAATAATTATTATTATAATTATTATTATTGCTGTTGTTATTATTATTATAATTATTATTATTGTTGTTTGTTACTTTATTTTAGTGGACACCAGTAGCATCAGCCTGGCATCACCAACGCCTGTCACCCTGGAGTTGCTTGTATCCGTGGATCTACCCAAGACTGGAGATGATGAAAATAACCCTTACCTCGCTGGACTGGACTTCCTGCCGGACGGGAGACTGGTAGCCGTGGATAACAAGAACATGAAATGTATCATACTGAATGAGCGACTACAGAGACTTGGAACCCCGTACAAGTTCAAGACTTACCCATGTAGCGTAGTATGTGTGTCTCATGATACACTGTGTGTAACGTCTGGTGCATATAAAGAAGTATATCTCCTGTATGTGAGTACAGACAATACCATCACACTGACCAGGGATATCAAAACATCATCCAATTTCTTCTCTATATGCTGCATGTCTCCATCTAACATGGTCGTTAGTACGTTCGATGATCCCCGTCCTGCGAGAATAATATCAGTGGACGGGATAGAGTCAGACTTTGATCACTTCCTGACGTTTTCTTTGAAGACGTACAAAATAGATGAGAGTAAGTGCACGTATGTCCAGTCTAAGAACACGTTAGTACTGACTGACCAACTCACTCACACAGTGTACATGTACGACACCGTGAATGGCACATCTAGAGCAGTCACTAATGAGAACATACAGGAGCCTCGTGGTGCCGGTGTAGGGCCTGGTGACACGGTGCTGGTGTGTAGTAAGGGTAAGAACTCCATCGTGCACCTGAGTGTTGATGGAAACATTCTCGGTACCTACCCAGTGGATATGAGGTACCCGTACAGCATAGGTTTGTCTAAGAACGGCACTAGGTTGGCTTTGTCTAACACGGCTAATGGCGCCATGAAACTTCAGTTGTATAAGATATCACCGGAAATGCGTTAGGTGACTAGTAAGACGTGATCCATGTAATCATGCAATGATCTTCCATCATATATATTATAAATGCTCGGGTATGGTGATGTTTAAATCAATACGGTATACGTTTTGATTGATGAAAACTTAATAGTGTTGTTATTCATTTTTATTGCACCAGAATTTAAAACTGCCTATGTATTGTGAATTTAACATTATTAAACATTAGTTTCAAAACACTTAAAATAACGTCATTGTTTTACAAAATACACGGTGCTGGTGTGCAGTATTAGGAAGCACTCCATCGTTCACCATAGTGTTGATTGGAACATGATCGGTAACTACCCAGTGAATATGAAGCGTCCTTACAGCATATGTGTGTCTAAGGATGGCACTAGGCTGGCAGTGTCCAACAGATTACTAGGTTACAAGAAACTTCATTTGTATAAGATATCACCGGCCATGAGTTAGATGACTAGTAAGATGTTATCCATGGGATCAGGCTTTCTACACAATTATTTAATACTGATTTTCGTGAATTGATGTTGTTAAATCAACTCGTAATACTATTATGTTTAAAGAAAATTGAATAGTGTTGTTATAAGATTTTATCGCTGAAGAATTTCGAAATATTTCGAACTAGCAATGTATTTTGCATTTGTTATTATGTAAAATGTGTTTGTATACATAACTTCGAGAAATGTTACATTGTATATTTGAATGATTTTAAATGTATTGTGTATGTAATGCTATTTATATTGCCTTTCATGCAACTAAACCGGTGTGTACGGTAGTTATGCGCGTTAAGTATTTCTAAATGAATGTTGTTGTGTGTTTTTTTAACATTACTATGCATATATTTTCTTAAAGGGTCCGTTCACCAGATTTTGGCATGTATTGAAGCATGTCATTAAATGCTTTATATTGATAAATTTATACATTTAACCTAAAAATTCCCAGTAAAAAAAGCACAAGAATACAATTTTAAAAAAGGAAAAAAATAACTCTCAACAGGGCTCGAACCACTGACCCCTTGAGTCCTGGAGTAAAAAGTCTTCCGCATTTACCACTCTAGTACTCTACCATCCATGCTCATGCTTAGAGCAGATGTATTTTTTACCTTAGTATATAAGCAATCCTCATAGTTTCCCAAAATATAACTACAACAACAGAACTTTCCAAATTATTCAATCGTTTCGCGTCGCACGACGCTTTATAACTTTCAGGTTTTCAAATCGTCAAAAGATGCATATTATAGATATTTAAGAGCTTGGTAAATGTTCAGTATTACTATTTCCTCAAAAATATCATAACAAAAACGAAAATTTGCGAATCTAAAACAACTTTTTTATAATTTTGTCAACTTACCAATCTGTTGGACGGCCCATTTAAAGCCACACACATTGAAATGAAATACATGGCATAGCAAATTAAGAATAAATAAGAAACATTTTTTATCTATGCCAATTAGAATATATCTGGTGGTTACAAGTTATAAATCCGCCTCTTTTGCGCTTTAAAATAATCGCGTTTGTCGAAATGGACGTATACGTCTAGAAATCCTACTTTCAGTTTTAAAATCGGTACCGTTTGAAAAATAACAAATTACTTGCTAACGAAGATAAAGATTTAATTTTATCTATCTCAATTAAAATATGTCTGATGGTTACAACATAGAAATCCGTCTTTTTGCGCTTTAAAACTTACAAATAATCGCGTTTGTCGAAATGTACGTATACGTATAGAAATCCTACTTTCGGTTTTAAAATATAAACAAAACAAATGTATGACTTGCTAGCAAGGCTTTAGATTTAATGACAATTTTGCACACTTTAAAATTGCATCTATATGTATTGATTAACATGTACTTCATTTCAAGGTGTTGGCTTTAATACCATGCAAGGAATTGTGCGTTCTCTCAAAATAATGCTTGTTTTTGTTTAACGTACATTGGCCACTATATAATGATAAACAAAAGTCGACTAGGACTAGAATTTCCAGCATGTCACCTGTGCCTGTAAATAGTCTTGGAAGCCTTGAATCGTTATAATGTAAAGGATACTATAAAAGCCGTTAATTTCAGTTGTTGTTTGTTTTAAAATTAATTAGCAAAACGACAATATCAAATTAATTCTAGACTCATCTTAGCTGTGTTATAAATGTATTTTACAATTAATTAACTTGCACTGTGTAACGATTTTATGTATTCGTGAATTACTGGGGCCGAGATAACACACGCTTTAATTGAAAACTTTATAATACATAACGCTCTGATCAGACATTCCCATAGCAACGTGCTGAGAATGATAAAACCGAGGATTCGAGTAAGGTAGTAAACCCATCATATTCAATGTTGAGAACATTTCTTTACAAATCATATTGTTATATTATTTTCTTGAATCAATAATAAATGTAAAAAAGTTTGTCTGCTGTCCGATTTCGATCCGGGACAACTTGTTTTCAAATCGAACGCTCTGCTACGGAGGCCCTAATATCGTGTTTAACCCATTTATGCCCAGTGGACTCTCCCATCCTTCGAAATTGGATCAATTTATTTCCAAAATTAGGAATGTCTAGTATATTTATTTCTATAATTAGAATATTTCGTACAGAAATTCCGTTAAGCAAACAGCGTAGACCCAGATGAGACGACGCTGTTTGCATCAGGCCTTTTTTCTAGACGCTAGGCATAAATGGGATCTAAGAACCCCTATCTTGTTTTGATTCTGCCTAATTCGTATGGTTATATACATATACGCATGTTTTCTTCAATTTAAATTGCATGTAGTTCATTTTTAACTTTAATCACTTCCCACGACTTTGATTAAAAATGTACATCTTTATATGTTAAGAAATGTATTCCAATCACGATCATAAAAGGTACGGGCGGCTACGATTTCGTCGCAATTACCCGGAAATTAACGAACTTAAGAAAGTTCGAATATCTTAAATGGTGAAAGTCACATGTATGCATTTACCGTGTATGTCTATTAAGATATGATTTTAGTTATGCGTTTCTTACAACATTTATGATATCACCTTTTACAACTTGGTCAATGAATAGCATGAACACCCTATTTCCAATGCCATGATGCGTATATTATATTACATAACGATGTACTTTTAACTCATATAGTTGTGTCATTTGTCACGGCTTTTAATTTCTGGAAATGTTAACTTGTTTGTTTTGCCTCACGAATTTGTGAATAAAATTTGTATATATAAAAACTAGTGGTCATGTTTTTGTTATAGCACGCATGCAAATATTGTATTTAACTGCGCTTCTTACCTAGGTGATCGAGGTTCAATGGCCAATCCCGATGCATGTGAGTGTGGTAAGTGGTCACCATACCGTACATGTGGGGTTTTCTACGGGTACTCCGGCTTCCCCACCCTACCCCTCCAAAACACAAGACCACACCAACATTGAAATCTTTCGCTAACAACTACATGGCTCTACACTGCAGTGATAATTCACAATTCGTCCAAACTTGTGCGAGTGTATTAGATTAGATTAAGTATGTATAAGTACTGGGGCACACTTCGGATCCACAAATAACGCAGCCTCAGGCGCGCATGGACCTTACCAGCTACGACAAATGCACGCTTATGTTAATAAGTAATACTGCTGGGCAGCTTTAAGGCAGCCTCCAACTGCCTCTGCACGCATAATATCACAGGCGATGTTAAAAGTCGAGGTGGCTCCAGTAAATAATTGTTTTAAGAAAACAATGAATGTGTTTCTGAAAGTCGTTATTTTGCCTCACTGTAAGCTAGTCCCTTTTACAGATTCAAGTATAGGGACGAAAGTGTTCAGGGGTCGTATTCCAGAAGCATCTTAAGTTAAAGAGTATTCTTATCTTTAACGTTTTTCGTTTCGTATTGCAATAGTTTGCCATCAATATTTACATGAAAATAGCATCATTATGTTAATGTGTTTCCTTATTTAGTAAAGAAATACAAAACGTTGTAATTTTGACCTTAAGTGAAATTATTTAAGAAATGACTTAAGATGTTTATGGAATACCATCCCAGGTCAGATAAAGACGAAAAAGAAAAAGGAATACACTGTGCGTCTCAGTAGGATTCCAACTATGAATGCGTTGATTGGTTTGTATATTTAACCCATTTATGCCTAGCGTCTAGAAAACAAGGCCTTGGCAAACAGCGTATACCCAGATGAGACGCCGCATGATGCGGCGTCTCATCAGGGTCTGCGCTGTTTGCTTAAAGGAATTTCTGAAAGAAATATTCTAAATATAGAAATAAATATACTAGACATTCCTAATTTTGGGAATAAATTGATCCAATTTTGAAGGATGGGAGAGTCCAATAGGCATAAATGGGTTAATAACAGGTTTTTGTCTTATTTGCACATGTTGTCAGCAATTTTGATGAACACAACAAAACCATGTGACCAAAATGAAACTTGTTAATTCATCAGTTGGCGATTGTGTAATTTTTAAATTAAAATATTTTACATAAATAATACAAAAAAACAACGACCCGTGTTCAGTTACTGTTCCCGGAAGCATTTGAGTTTGGGTAATTGTCACCATACCTGACAAGTGGAGTTTCCTCCGTGTACTCCGCCCGCCCCCGCCCTCCACCCCCCCCCCCCCCCTACACACATAGCACAAGACCACAACCAAATTAACAAAATCTTTTTTTAACCACTTAATACCTAAAAATTAGAGCTACAATTCTAAATTAAATCCCAACTTTCATGAGTCGAACACGTTAATTAGGTAGGAGTGCTGGGACAAACTCCGGGTACACACATAATGCAGCCTCCTTACGGAAGAACTTCATACGCTTCGGAATTCACACATTGATGAGAAATACCTAGTGGACGGTGGGTTTGTTTAAATCAATACTCCGTACAGGAAGAAGGCTCGTGTAAATAGGGAGAAACGGAAGGCCGCTATAGATACATATTCGGCATAATCGCTGTTCGACAACCGACAGTGGAATGGCTATCTCTATGTGCATATCAAGGCACTAATGGTAAAATGCAATATGCCTAAGAATATGAGGACTATAATATATTCTAAACAAGAGCACCACATAACGGATGCCAATGCTCGGCTGCGGGTACAGTTTGAATAAATGAAAGGTTGTCAGAATATTTGTGAGACGTCACAGTGACCTTGACATCGACATCGCAATAAGCACACCAGAGGCGTTATAGTGCTTAGCCATGAACTCATGCGTCGTGTTTAGAATAGTTTCCAAATACTTACTTCTTGAGCGTTTATAGTTCCTGACTGTTTTACCCTTCGCTGTTAATTTGCTTACCTTTGTCACTAAACGAAGTGCATTTGCCGGTATGCTTTACATAAATTAAAACTTAAAACTTTACTAGCTTTACGCAACGTAAATGAATGGTTCATTACGTGTAAAAATAATGTAAACGCGACCCATACCATTCAAAAGAGACCAAGGCTTAAACTTCAACTATGGTATATATAATTCATATTTAACAAGCAAATTTGTTGAAATGATTTCCCCTGCCTATTTCAAAATTTCGTGACAGACGAACAGACAGACAGAAGGACGAACGGATTGACAAACGGAGGGACGGACAACGCCAATGGTATATAAATCCGCCTTTGGCGATGGTAAAAATAAAATAATTTTTTTCCCAAACGCTATTTTTATATGAAAAATTAAATAAAAAACAATAAAACGCTGCTCTGTACAATGTAAATATGGCCCGAAATACAAATTCTGATAATTTTAAGTGCAATCTTTTATTTCCTCTGTAAAACATCATACCAACATACACGCGCACGTAATGCTGAGATTTTAAAACAAACAATAATTTGACACTGCATGCAACAATATTAACAAAATAATCACAATAACACGCCGAAATTTAATCAAATAAAATTTAAAATCACACAACAAATCTGAGCGTTTTCTACAAAGTCTGTCTCACACATGTTGCTTGAGAAAAACAGCACGTTGTTTTGTACTTAGATTCAGAAGGCCACCTGAAATGAAAAATGCCAATAAAAGCAATAAAATAACACCAAAATCAGTATGATCTCCATTTAGTATGCATGTATGTGTTTTAATTTCAATTATAAACAAAAAATGTGTTTGACTGTTATATGGCCAACAGTTCTGGACCATAAGAAATCTATCATATAAGAACGACGTGTGTATTATACAAGGACGATGCATATTAAATAGAACCAAAACAGAAATTGTATTTGCACTCTAGCAATTAGTGACCGTCATGATACATCTAATTGAAACTAGTTTTGTCACAAAAATGACTAAATACACCAGCGCGCAGGTTTTCCACAAGCATAGCAGCCATGACGACGGCGAAGTTCAAGGGCACAAAACTCATGAATACATGGATCAATTCGAGTGAAAAATGAGACGCGTGCTGAGAAAACGGGGCTTAATGCATGTGCGTAAAGTGTCATCCCAGATTAGCCTGTGCAATCCACACAGGCTAATCAGGGACTACACTTTCCACCTAAACTTGATTTTCGGCAAGGAGGGACTTCCTTGAAACTAAAAATACCATAAAAGCGGAAAGTGTCGTCCCTGATTAGCCTGTGCGGACTGCACAGGCTAATCTGGGACGACACTTTACGCACATGCATTAAGCCCAGTTTTCTCAAAACGCTGCTAAAATATGTCTTGCATTTATACACTTTACGGTTATGACAATTTGAGTTTCAATGCAAACACTTGAGAAACGCATAAATAGTTCGCATCACAGAATTTTTAACAATTCATGCGGACATACCGGCAAACGAACCATCACACGGACCGACCGACCGATAGCGAAATTTTTACATACACGCTATCAGATTTCGTGTTTTTTTCAAATACAATGATGCATATACAATTTCATTTGTGTTGAATTCGTGTGAAATGAATTGCAATGGAAGACAATCCTGAAGAACTGTAAAAGCGGCGACTGGGAGCGCATGAAATACATCCTCTATTGAGAGTCATATACTTTGATATCAATTAAGAGATTTTTCTGTATTCATTATACGAATCAACGGTATATTATTTTTAATTTAATAAAGGAATGCTGAAACTCTATAGGCAATATCAGGAGTTGTTTACAACTAAACATAAACAATTTATGTAACCTGTTGACGCGTCCCGTAAATACAACAGCGCAGCTGCTATCATTGAACCTAACAAAAGTATAAAACAAGAATATCAGTGAAACTGATGGATGCTCCCCGGTGATGCGCTTTGTCAATCTTTGTGTAAATAACCACTTTAAAAATCTATTATTAGCCTTGGTGACATTGACCCCAGTGACCTCAAACCTGATCAAAATGTAGAGGTCTATGCAAGGTACCTACATGCCAAATAGGAAAGAGATCAGCAAAGTATTGAAGCTGCTATGAGATACTGTAACAAAATTGTGACGGAAAAATATATTATAAGCCTTGGTGACATTGACCCCAGTGACCTCAAACCTCATCAAAAGGTAGAATTCCATGCAAGGTACCTACATGCCAAACATGAAAGAGATCGGAAAAGTATTGAAGCTTCTATGAGAAACTGTAACAAAAGTGTGACGGAAAAATATTTTATTAGCCTCGGTTACATAAGGTATTGACCCAATTGACCTCAAACCTTATCAAAAGGTAGAGGTCCGTTCAATGTACCTACATGCCAAATATGAAAGAGATCGGTAAGGTATTGAAGGTGCTATGAGAAACTGTAACAAAAGTGTGACGGAAGGACGGAAGTAAGGAAGTTAGGAAGTACGGAACTTCAAACTGGCAACTATATGCTCCACGAAAATGTTCGGGGAGCCTAAAAACAGTATTTAGAACGACAGCATACACTCGCATGTCATTACTAAATACAGAACATCTTACATAATTGCAAAGTTTATTTGAACACAGGGGAAACATGGCAACCCGTGATCTGTGTTGCAGCACATGTTGTGAGCACGCGATTTATGAATTGTGAATTATGAAATGTGTTGACGCGGCTATTTCAATATGATTACACTAGGGCGAAAACCTTTAAACCATGAATTGATTCATGATTGGTTTATAGTTCCCGGGTAAGAAACCAACATTGATGGACCTTACAGAGAATATACATACGGCGTATATGTCAACGTTTTATCATCGCACTCTTACACCAACATATGAATGTTAAATACAATAAATTAACAATCTTGATATTAAACCACTGTTTAAATATTGTTTACTTCGGTGAAATGTATGACGAATAAGTTACCGCCGTTTTAACAAAATTACTCGTATTTGTTGTAAAACCATAATAGCGTCTACGTCAGTATGTGTCGTCTAGACGAATATGCAAGGCCGAATGCGGATTTCCGAAAATAGTACATGTCTTGTGTACGCGAACGAGTTCTTTGCTGTACAGAAGAAAATTACTCGCAATCGGCTTAAACTTTTATTTCGTTTATTTTCTGGAAACTTCTTCTTTAGAACCTTTATTTCACTTCTTGATTTATCAAAGTTTTATTTGTTTTGAAATAGTAGTATGATTGTCTATATACCCGCTTTCAATCCAGATGCACAAGTAGGTGAGGTAAACTATTTAGTGTAACTGGCCGAATAATTAATCGTTTCAACAATGAGTCCTCTCAGAATTGGTGACACTTACAGATGACACACATGGTAAAGAACACTTCAAGGACCAGATAGCCGGCAGTGTCCACGATGAAGCCAACAAAATACGTATCAATGGCCTGCCCCACAGACATAACGGTGCCCATGCTGAAAAGAATACATCTATGTGCTGAAAGAATATAATTCATATACACATGAACCGCGCTCTGGGGTTAAATGCATGTGCGTAAAGTGTCGTCCCAGATTAGCATGTACAGTCCGCAAAGGCTAATCAGGGACGATACTTTCCGCATAACCTGGATTTTTGCTAAGAAGAGACTTTCTTTAACGAGAAATATAAAACAAGCGCAAAGTATCGTCCCTGATTAGCCTGTGCTGACTTCAACGACGACGTTCGTATATTGTTCATACACACGAACAGTAGAGAATTTAAACACCATATTAACGCCGAATAAAGAAGAGTTTTCGAATATTGTAATTGTGCAAAAATTCTACAAGCCATAGTCGCGGGAAATCGAAATTGTTTAAACAACATATTCACAAATGTATTGAGGTGACATTTATATCGTACAGGTTAATATTACAAAGACATTTACGTTACAAAATGTAGATGATTAAATCCCGAACTCAGTGGCAAGGTAACTCAGAATGTTAATTAAGGAAATATATTGCAATTAACTTTATATTAAAAGTCCATGCCTACATCCCGAACGCAGTGCCCAGGTACATCAGAGGGTTGCAATGAACTATATATACAAAGTCGATGCTTACATTCCGAACGCAGTGCCGAGGTACCTCAGAGGGACCGCGTAAGACACCAGGGGCCAACATGTGGTGGTTACCAAGGAGTATCCTATACCAAGAATCACCTGAAAAATAAAGAAACAGTGGACTACACCTTCCCCATATTTGTGGTCACACAGTTTTTACATCACGCAGTTTAATATTTTTTGAGAATCATGAGTGTTCTGAAAAATTGCCATAATAAATCAGATAGCGGCAGAACTATTGCATACACGTACAAATGTATGAATATTGGAAATATAAAACTCGAAAAACAAAATCAGGAAATATAACCTTTTTACCATCAGCTAGTATTTAATTTAAGGCAGGTCACCGCCTATACAATACATGAAACTACAAACAACAACACCATTTAATATAAAAATTATAAAAGCGACCAACTTCCAATAAATGCTCTGAATATGAAAAAAATCTAACAAGAGATTGCCAAGCAATATTGTCCCCTACCAGTGAAACTCCACCAATGTCAGTAAAAAAAATTATTTGTTGCCATAGCAACCAGAATTCTTGACGTAGGAACGAAATGAAATGACGCGCATAATCTCCATATTGCAATATATCCATGTTTCAAGTTTCATGGAAAAATTTGAAGAACTTTTTAAGTTATCGCCGGATCCAACAAAGTGTGACGAAAAAACAGACAGACTGACAGACGGAGCGCAAACCATAAGTCCCTTCCGGTTTTACCGGTAGGGGACAATAAATAACCAACGGGCAATCACGCCTTGAAATATTCGCGACCGGAATGACCTTACAATGTAAGCACGACCCATTAAAAAGGAAATCTGTATAAATATCATTAAATGTGGATATAAGTTTCAGAGCGGTTGTTTTTCAATAACATTATCATATTTGTAACAAAAGACTCAACAATTACATTTGGATAAATGGGTAAAATAATCGGGGATACAACATACCCAGAGCTTTTAGAAGACGCCGAAAAAAAGCTAAGAACTACGGCTAAAACTTTTTGACATGGTCGAGCAAATTATCCCCGTGTCACTTACATTAAAAATCGTACCATACATTTAAAATTCGACCCAATTTTAAGTATAATAATAATGTTTGATAAAACATGGTTCTGTTTTTATACCGTGCATACGTACGGCTCCACAAAGGTGAAGGTCATCATGATATGGCTAGTCAGCCCCAGGACGAGACCGGTCATTAGGAAGTACAGGTTACGACCCACTCTGTCGATGGCAACACCGAACAGTGGCATCGAAACCGCCCCAACCATGTATACCATGCTGCATAGTCCAGCATATAGATATTACTGTTACATAGCGAATGTTATATTTAAGTTAATACCATTGCATAACATAATAGGTAAGGTGATACGGAATTATAGCTAGACAGTGGGTGCTTATTTTTCTGGTACAATCAGTGGATGAATTTAACTGTCCCGAAATTCTAATGGAACATTAATGTGCATTTAAGACAAATTTCAAAATATAATAATAAAAATGGCATTCATAAAAACAATTGCATTATAACTTGTAAAGCCTCTCCATAATACCGGTTCCCATTATGAAACATATAGGAAATAATAAAACTTTATCAAAAGCGAATATCTTGCCCGCTTGTCTTCAATTAAGGCAAATTACCAATGAGCTATATAATATAAGACAATATATGAGTCGCGTTCTGAGAAAACTGGGCATTATGCATGTGTGTAAAGTGTCGTCCCTGATTAGCCTGTGCGGACCCTGTGCAGTCCGCACAGGCTTGTCAGGGACGACACTTTCCGCTTTTATGATATTTTCTGTTTAAAGAAAGTCTCTTCTGGGATGGCACTTTACGCACATGCATTAAGCCCAGTTTTTCCCAGAACGCGACTCATATGCAACACTACATTACACTCTCACGGATTACCTGTTTATCGTATTTGCCTCTTTCGGACTTCTTGAATACTTCGTTGCAAAGAACAGCCTTCAAAAGCAAAGAAGACCGATACAGCCATGTTTATGAATATTTTAATTAATCATTTATTGTAAGTTGTAACATGCAAGTTTAGAAAAAGCCAAATAAATACATACTTGTACCATGTTGTTACAAGACCATTGCCAAGCAATATATGTCCCCTACTGGCTCCACCATTGTCAAAATATGTTTTTGTATATATTTGTTGCCATAACAACCAGAATTCTTGACGTAGGAACGAAATGAAATGACGTGCATAATCTCCATATTGCCATCTGTCCATATTTCAAGTTTCATGAAAAAATATGAAGAACTTTTAAAGTTATCGCAGGATCCAGAAAAATGTGACGGACTGACAGACTTACAGACAGACTGACACAAATCATAAGTCCCCTCCGGTGAAACCGGTAGGGTAAATTTTTTATGGAAAATGAAGTCAAACGCATTTATCGAGAGTTGTATAAATATGTAAAAGATAACCAAAGTTTTGTTTAAAATATAAGTGCAAGTAAAACACAACTCATTAATAAAAGGTTGTAACTGGTATGTAAAAGCAAACAAATTTCATTATTGCAAGTTGTAATATGTATAAACAACGAAACCCAAATCATTAATTGTCACTCGTATCATATAAGAAGGAAACCCGATGATAAAGCAATCGTTTAAAATTGAGCAAACACATCTAGAACACGGGCTGTTTGTAAAACATGCATGCCCCCATATGGGCTGTCCGTTGTACTTACAGCCATTGTGTGAATACGACTTTTGTCACTGTGACCTTGACCTTTGACATAGTGACCTGAAAATCAACAGGGGTCATCTGCAAGTCACGATCAATGTACCTATGAAGTGTCATGATCCTAGGCAAAAGCGTTCTTGAGTTATCATCCGAAAATCATTTTACTATTTCGGGTCACCGTGACCTTGACCTTTGACATTGTGACCTCAAAATCAATAGGGGTCATCTGCGAGTCATGATCAATCTACCTATGAAGTTTCATGATCCTAGGCATATACGTTCTTGAGTTATCATCCGAAAATCATTTTACTATTTCGGGTCACCTAGACCTTGAACTTTGACCTAGTGACCTGAAAATCAATAGAGGTCATCTGCGAGTCATGATCAATCTACCTATAAAGTTTCATGATCCTAGGCATATGCGTTCTTGAATTATCATCCGAAAATCATTTTAATATTTCGGGTCACCGTGACCTTGTCCTTTGACCTAGTGACCTCAAAATCAATAGGGGTCATCTGCGAGTCATGATCAATCTACCCATGAAGTTTCATGATCCTAGGCGTATGCGTTCTTGAGTTATCATCCGGAAACCATTTTACTATTTCGGGTCACCGTGACCTTGACCTTTGATCTAGTGACCTCAAAATCAATAGGGGTCATCTGCAAGTCATGATCAATGTACCTATGAAGTTTCATGATCCTAGGCCCAAGCGTTCTTGAGTTATCGTCTGACAACCACCTGGTGGACGGACCGACCGACGGACCAACCGACCGACCGACCTACCGACCGACCGTCCGACCGACCGACATGAGCAAAGCAATATACCCCCTCTTCTTCGAAGGGGGGGGCATAATAATAAACAAACCTACTCTCCTTGTGTCAGGAAGGGGAAAAGCTGCAGGTAAAAGATAGCGGAGCTGATGGCAATAAGCCAGAATGTGGACGGAAATCGCCTTACATATCAGATATACTGATAAACTTCGATTCCTCTTCTGTAAAATGTAAAGCATGGTCACAAACGTTACTAATACTAAACGAGTTTATAAAAGCATACTATCTATTATGTTTATTAAAGCATACTATCTATTATTAGATTTTACCTCTGTTAAATACAGGATATAGTCACAAACGTTATTTATACCCCCGGACCGCTCTGTCAGCTACGTTCAGACCAAATCAGAATGTGTAGGGATAATAGGAGATTTAAGGGGCCTTTTCACGTTTTGGTAAATTGACCAAATTAAACAAAATGTTTCAGATTCGCAAATGTTCGTTTTAGTTATCATATTTGTGAGGTAACAGTAATACTGAACATTTCCCATGCTCTAAAATATCCATTTTATGCATCTTTTGACGATTTAAACACCTGAAAATTATAAAGCGAAACAATTGAATAATTTGGAGAGTTCTGTTGTTGTCGTTATATTTTGTGACACAACGAGGTTTGCATATATAAAGCATAAAATACATCACTCATTGTATGAACACGGATGGCCGAGTGTTCTAAGCGTTTGACTTACTCCAGGGGCCAGCGGTTCGAGCCCAGTTGAGGGTGACTTTTTTTCTTTCTTTACTTTTTTTCTTGTTTTTACTGGAGCTTTATCAACATAAAGCATTTAATGAAAAACTTCAATACATGCCAAAATCTGTGAAAAGGCCCCTTTAAAGAGGTGTCTAGCTCATCTTAACTTCACGGTGATTACATGTTCATGATGTTGAAAGTTTCAACTTCTTGAAAAAAATATGGAGCTTGGAAGTAGTTCGATCCATAAACGTTTACATTCTATGACATACAAATCGATCGACAAACCGGAAGACCTATAAGATGGGTGATTCTTAACAAAGTTTTTTTTTAAAGTTTGCAAAGTAAAGCAATACCTTTGTTCATGGTTTTAGTTTTAAATAAATTTGTAAGCGTGATTTTTAATGTCAAAATAAAGATAATATTTCTTAGACACATGCGAAAGGTACAGACTAATTCTGACGAGAACATGCATCACATATAATTACTTAATATAATTACTATTAATTATAAAATTCACTAGAAGTTAAATTGTGCATTTAAATGAAAGGCCTTAAACATATGTTACGAGCCATCTATATTGTTTCATTAATCGATTTTATTAAGTCATTATATTCGATAACATTTGTGTTTTCGAATTTCTCATTTGTATGTTGTTTGCGTTCATCTACAAATACCATGCAAACTAGAAAAACACATCAAATGGTAATCCAGTACACGACAGTTTCACAGTCATGTACGTTCATTGTTCGGTGTTATATGTCGTTAATGCCATCTACCCGACTCTCCGTGTATTCGTAAGGCTGTCCGTATATAACGTGTTAAAGCAGTTATGAACGCTGTGTTGTTTCCATATTTGAAATATGTCCGTACTCCTAATTTCCGAATAATTGACGGTAGTGTGTACCTCTAATTTTATAAACAAGGTTCACAGATAAATTGAGATATGAATATAAAAACATCAACATCGCCCATACCCTACAGAACCAAACTTCGCTAACACTAAAACTTTCTACACAAATAACAATTTAACCCAACGCACATTTTTGAAGCATATAAATTATTAAAACCATGTCAAATTTTTTAATCAGCATATCATTAATTAATATATTAATCATCGTCGAATATCCACAATTAATTATCTGGTTACGGTGCATTCCATGAATGAAGCGACGCGGTATGGTTCAAACTTGGGTATCTAACGATAAATGTATATGTGAGCGTATATCAGAGTCGATCAATCATTTCGGTTAATTCGAAAAATCATAATCTTCAAAAACTAAAATATAATAGCTCTGGGGAAACCGAGCATGTGCGTTAAGTGTCGTCCAAGGTTAGCCTGTGCAGTCCGCACGTGCTTATCAGGGACGTCACTTTCAGCCTAGCCTGGAATTTCGTTTAGAAGAAACTTCCAGATAAAAGCGGAAAGTGTCGCCCCAATTTTAGCTTGTGCGTACTGCACAGTCATGCAGTAAGTCTGGCTTTATCGAAACAAGACTCCTTTCAACACATTTAAAACAAATTCTTAATTAAGGTTATAATTCAGGGACCAATTGGTAGGAAGAGTTTAATTCAGCCGTACCTTTGCTATCGTCCTTAGCCACTGGAGGATGATCAATAAGTTTTTGTACGTCAGAACGCCGGTCAATGACGGCCGCCAATATCGCCGCTAACGTGCACAGTAGGCCACACCATGAACCTGTAAGGTACAAGTATATCTCATTAAGTGTGTGTGTGTTGCGTGTTTTTTGTGATGTGTGGAGTGATTTTGTCTGATTGTTTTTCTATTATCCACTTGATATAAATATAAGACTATAATTTCTTTCTGTTCTGCCGGTGCAGCTGAATACTAACTGATAATATTCGTATATTTACAAATTGTCTAGCACTCATGGCACAGCCGAGAGATAAAAGATGTTGTTAGCTTCTATTGTTAATCTTTGTATCGAACTAAAAACGTGAACATATTTGTTATATTGTACGCATTCTATATCTGTATTTAATTACTTAGTTCACGTAATCATTTCAAGAAAGATCGTTGAAGGAAAACAATTAAAAACAAAGTGATAATGAGATCTTTACCTGTTCCTTCACATGTATTTTCATTACGGATAAATCTAAATTTAAACACGAAGAAAGGCCGTCTATGGTTACTGCGGGAGAATTGTTCAATACCCAAAACGGGATAAGATCGGAGCCGCATTTTATTCTATCACACGTTGCCAAATAATTTTTAATATAATGAAAAAGCCAATATCCGCAGAAAACAATTCAATACACGCTCCTCATACCTTAGATTAGGAAATGATGTTTATTGTAAACACAAAACTATTGCGTTTGTAAGTTAAGAATTTGATTATTATAATATTCAAAAGAGCGAATATAATATATACTTTTTTGCATGCAATGTACGAACGTAGCGTACTTACTCAATTTTCAAAGCAAGTACAGCAACTAATCCATTAATCATTAGCAAATGTTAGTCAATGACCGATTTAAGTGTGGGGTTTGTACTTTTGCCTGTACAATGTTCCTACGATGGGACTTCTAAGGAGTTATATTTTTTCAGCTTTTTGTGGATTTTGGCTTCAATAAGAAATACACGACCACGCATCAACAAAGCTAGTTGGCCTCAATATTCGACTTAAGTTAACATAGAATTTTTGACATCGACTTTTTAAAAATTCGATGCCAAAAATTAAAATGGTTGTGAAAAGGATCGCTATTTTGGGTGTCTACATCACAATCAATATCGAATCAGTGCCGTTAAAACCAATATTCAATTTTCAATGCCACCATAGTAAACATTGATGTCAATTAAATTCGATTTCTATAATCAAGGAAAATGTATTTTCAGTGTCAAGAAAATATTTTTTGATCATGTGACTTGTCACCTGACTCATTGAAAATATTTTTTGAACATGTGATTAGTCACCGGACTCATTTCAGACATTGCAGATAAAACTGCCTGTTTGCATACCTGTGAACAGCGTTACCCCAAGGGTGTACATAGGCTGTGTACGGGCTGATACGAAGTCGTATATGGGCTCCATGACATTCAGTGTTAAAACACTGCACTGAAACAAATAGTGGAAGACGTGTGTACATTACAAGCAAATAAGTTAAGTTAGATAAATGGCATTTGAATTAAAAATACGTTAAAAAAACTAGCGTAAGGATTAAGAGTTAATATAAAACCTATGTTTGTTTTGTATGTGTTTAACTTATTTTGATTGTTCGCTGTTTTCAACAGTGTTGCCGTCACATCACGGCGGTTCATCTACTGACAAATTTCCAGCGTTGGCTTGTTCACCAGAATGAATTGCATGCACTTATGCCAATACATGACCTATTTGCATAATGTGCAGGCTGGTCATTGCCGTAGAAACAAAACAAATATGTACAAAAAGCGCATCATAAGCAATAAATTTGCGAAAACATTTTTAAAACTGAACAAGCGAGGTAATTTCAACGCATTTAGTTTCGTCCATAATGAATGCCTTTACAAGACATGAAAATTGCAAATTGGACATTAAGTCGCAAAGATGGATATCTAAATATTGCTGCAAATTTGTAAAGCTTTTTTACATCTAACTGGCCACAACTCATAAACAGAGGGTTTTATATACAAAAATGTTCGTCAGGGTCTGTAGATTTCAGAACAAGATGTCGTTTTTCTGGAAAGTGCTTAAGGGCTTAGAAATCCAAGATGGCGTCCAAGATGGCCGCCGTTTTATGATTCAATTACTAATAAAGATGAATTGAATACGTCTATTAAACAACTATATGTACTGATTTTAATATCTGATAGAAGTAATCCATTGATATAGGGCTTCTACCAAACAGATCACCAAGGTCACCAAAGGTCAAGGTCAAGGGCATTTCATGGTTAAAAACCTAAAATTGAAAAATAAACGAAACTTTGAGTATTGACATATCATTTTCGTTTTTAATTAAAATGCTTTACATTTGCTGTTATAACTAACCTCTTTATTATATATCCACATTTACAAGCTTCATTTTAAACAAAAGTAAATGCCTAAAATTGTGTTGGTAACCATGGTAACCAAGACTACATACGCTATGTGGCCATTTTACTGGTTCGTGGAAAGTCATTTGACATTATAACCATCAAGTTTAATAAGTTTGCTTTTAATCTTTAATAAATACTTTAAGACTTATCAAGGCGAATGTAAAGAACAGCTATGCAGTGTTCCATGTATCATATTTATTCAACAATCTAATCTAACCAGGTATTAGTGCTTGAAACAGACTCATAAACGTTATTTACAAATGTTGCAAATTATGAGGTTTTTCATTGTATTTACTAATACAAAAAATGCAAATAACAAATTATGTTTTCAAGTTACAAACACTGAAAAACAACTCCTGTAAACCAGGAAGTGACTGACTGTCAAACGTCCTACTTGTTGCTTTCGGAAGTCGTGGAATCCTCGTTGACTCGGCTGGCGCACTGCTGACCAACATGCTTGTCATCGCATGAGTCGTCCTTTTACCATCAACTGTTCGCTCATTCAGATTCCAGTTATAAGCAACTGCCACTACAAGCTTCCCCCTTTGGTCTTTAGGTAGTATATTGTCTGGTACAATACCACCAGAGTCTGTTATTCAATGTGATGCAATTTTCGGTTGGGCTGCTGATGTCAAGAATACCCGAAGATCTGGATATGAGATGGAATAAACAAAAGAGTACATTTCTTCAATCAGATGGCGGCTGCCAAACTCGCTGTTGACGTGTATCCCTAAGCTCAGGTGTTTAGAGGATGGGTTTTACGTGACAAGTGTAGTTAGGTCACAAGCAGCAGCTTGACATCTTGTAATGGTCCTCTCAGAAGCTTCCTTGTAGCATTTTTGTCATGTAACCAACACACTGCCTTGTAAAGAAAAGGCTCCACAAACTGCTTCTGATCTGACAATTTGATTTCTTCTGGAGCGTAAAAGAAGTCATCAAATTTAGGAGTATTCTCTATAATTCGTCTTCTCAAAATACCCATCGCCTTATGAACTACAGCTTCATCTGTGTCGTCCTCTGACACTGGTTGTTCATCGTATGAACACTCATTGTCATCTTGAATGACCTTTTCCATCTCCTTTGACTTTCTGACAGCATCATTAATAGTCAAACTAGACGAACAAACAAGGTCAGGCTTTTCATGCTGATGAATAAAGGATACCTCTGGCCATAATTTTTCAAACAACTTTTTCAAATTGGAACTTTTATAAGAGTTTGCATCATTTGAACATCCTTCTGATTCAGCAATTTCAATAAAACGTTTTATTAATGTAGTTAAGAAGAACACCTTTTTATCAACAACAATAGAATGCTCCAATTCATTTTTAATTATCTCATTTATTATTGTGTATACAATTGTTTGGTTTTCAGAAGTGGCCTTATTGGGTGTCAGCCCGGAAAATGCATAATTATTACACTGGTAGTATTTAGTCAAACAACCTTTTTTCTATGATATCGAGCCTCAATGGCTACAAGATCACCATTTGGAACACTTGCCAATCTGTCAATAATGGCTACATCATTTATTGCAGTAGCAATATCTTACACTTTGCGATATATAGAGTTGGAGTCTGAAGATATAGAAGTTTCAACTAGGCCAAACAAACAAAAATGTGTGTTTCGGGTAACCCGACCCTACCTACGATTTTGGTCCCGACCCTACTTTTTTCGTCTTGTAAACAAAATATTTCTGAAAAAAATAGTGCCCGAAAATAACCGCGCATTTGCCACTTCCGCTATCGTTATCAATCATCCGATATTATGCCCGGCAATTATCGATTGCACACTATAATCCAGCGAAGAATTTCATAAATTTCCAAGGATACGCATAGTATTGACGATTTTGACAGACACGCTCCATTATCCGCAAAGAGTCGCTTTCGCACATTTTAATCCCTTTTGTTGAAACATCGCTGTCTACACAATAGGTCAGTAGAATCGCTAAGCTTGTTTTTTAATGGACCGGAACTTATTTCATACTCGACCTCGAAATCATTAGAACAAATGTTCTGAGCAAGTTTAATGATCATTGGACAAAATGATATGTGTTTTTAAGTGTTTACATGGTTTCCCAGACGCAAAAGAAGAAAAACCAGACCGGAATCATTTACAAACTCAGCCGAGATATCATTAAAAATGTTCTGATTGAAATTAATGATGATGGCTTCTAGCGCGTCCACAATATATCACTATAGCCTCACCTCCTTGTTTCACTATAGCCACATAAGAAAACTGCCCTACCCAACGGCGACAATGTTTTAAGAGGACAAGGGCCATTTTCAAACTATGCTGATATATCATTTGAAAAAAAAGGTTCTATGCAAGTCTCATAATGATTGTGCAAAACATCAGACTTCTAGAGTGTAAAAAGGTTTGACTATACCCATGTTATAACAGCTGCTACCCCCCTTCCGCAGACTGCCATGTTTTTAACGAACAAAAATTGTTTCCAAACACTCTGCTGATATATCATAAAAACACATGTTCTGGGTACGCTTCATGAAGATTGTGTAACACATGTTTCTTCTAGAGTTTTCACAAGCCCTTTTTTTAATCTGACCTAGTGACGTTGTCCGAAATATCACTGCGACAAATGTGCTGAAAAAGTTTCGTGAAAATTGAGCAATCCATGTGTGCTCTGAAGTGTAAATATGGTACATGATAACGAATAGACGACGCACACAATATTGTCACACAAGGTCTTCGTGAGCAATGTGTACTCAGATAAGATAAAATCATTGTGCACACATCAGCAGTGAAAACAAACAGCTTGGCAAAGAAATCAGAACATGCTATCAGTAGAAATCACTTGATGGGGATATTTGTCTTTACATTTGTGCAGAGTTAAGATTTCCCACACTTAATGATAATATCCTTGTTTTTGGAGAGCTTTTCAAACAAACTTCTCACAGGCGGCCAAATTGTTTTACCACCGAGGATAAGTTTTATTACTTTTATCACATTTTTTTTGTCTAACTCAGGAATTAATTTCAAGCAAGGATGTATTTGGACACAACTTAAAATATAAGTCGGGTGAAATTACAGCAACATTTGCCAAACAGCGCAAACGAGCAGAAGCACACTTTTGGATCTACCTTTAACCTAATTCCAAACACACTGAAAAAACGCATTGTAATCTGTAGAATAACGAACAATTTGCTATAATTAATTGCATAGATAAAATTATGCAAGCGATTGCGCTAGAAGCCTAAAGAGTTAATCGATTTAGTACACACGCAAAAATAAGTAAACATATATATCGCACCAAGCGCTTTTGAACAGACACATTTTATTTCTTCAAACAAATTTCGTTTCAATGAAATAAAAGAAACTTTGTTTTATAAGTACTAATTATAGTTTAGCAAGACTCTTTTTTCAAACGTACTACGTATACTTAAGCATGCATTCTGTACTGTGACACGCGTATCATCGAAGTTGCAAACTGTTTCCTATTTCGGTTTGAATCAGCAAGCTACGCCTTACTTTAGCTTGGGTTATCAAGCAGTAGAGGGCTATAAGTAAGCTATCTTCACCCTCGAATATAAACGAGTTCACTCGCATTAAGCTTTACTATTCGAATACAATATTACTATGGGACACACACACGACAGAATTGCAGATTATTATGTTCATGTATATATGACTTTTTCGGATTGAAGTCGAAGATCTGGGCAAAATTTTGCAACAATTTAATTTGTCAACCAAAATTAACAAGCAATTCAGTTAACCGTCCTATAATACTTTTTAAACAGAGCACCTTTAGATTACAAGATAAACGCGTTGGTTTCTGTCCACTCAAACAAATGTAGCTGATAATTTGCTCCGATTAGTGCAGATTAACTGAGGACTCTCCATATCACGTATGATAAATAGCTTCTCATCTTTGTTTATTTGTCATGATTACGGTATCCACCGACGGTTTTGATCTTTAAGTGAGTAAGAATTATCTGTAAGTATCGACTGTTTGGGAACAATATATTGTTGAGAACATGGATGTGTAGAATCTTGCAGAAATGAACCACTTTGTAGCATCTATTGACATCAATGTCAAGCATGTTTATACTTGGAGATTTATCTCCCAATATTAGAATTTTGCCTTATTCATGATTAAATTACATGTGCTGATATATTTGTATGGATTGTCTCATTTAAAACAAATATGCACAGTTTTTGCAAGCATAATATAATAAGTACACAGGTTATCAGATAATTTGCAAGTAGAATTTTACAAGGTTTATTTAAAAACACGTTCAGTTAAAAGTGGCAATATGCATTTATTTCATGTATGTTGAATTAAAGTCAATATATCTCCCCATTAAACTCTTAACAATTGTTTCATGATTAGGAATTGGGTTAAAACTAATTAAGTTTAAACTTCATGATCGTTATACGTGATGCAGTTTACGTACATAAACTACAGCTTTGTCACAAACATGACTTAACATACCCTCTCACCACTTTGAAACAGCAAATAAAATAGTGTCTTGAACATCATACACTTCATGTTAGGCCACGACTTTTATATTTCTTTGTTTACAAAACCGCCGACCCTAATTTTTGGAAAATGGGAAAAAAAATAAAATCGGAAAATTGTCTTTTTTTATATATATTTTATTCCCGACCGCACTGAAAAACGAGCAAAACGAGAAAAAAAACACGATCCGGTTTGAGTACGGTTGCGAATAAAATCAAGTAAGTACAATCAACGATTGGTTCACATATATTACAGAGATCGGGATATTTTTCAATGTGACACAGTATGTACCAGTCCTTTTATGGGCACTTCTCAAAAGTTTATTACAGACAATAGGAAAATCAGCGTCAGTAAAATGTCGACTGCATCAAAATTTATTTCCGAGTCTGTGACGCAACTATATTGTTTAACATGTTTATTATATTAAACAAACCCGATATTATAGTAGATAAAAAAGTATTACCTTGAAATTTGATAATTAGTATAAATAATCCAATAAAACACTGCCATTATTTACGATATATGTGTTTAGGAATTTTGTAAACACGTCCGCCATAGTTTATAGGAACTGTACAGAAAGTTTGGAAATCGGAAAAAATCGGTATATCTCGGAAAATCATTGATAAATGTATTTGTCGTTTAATTGCATTTTTTTGTATATTTTGTATATTAAATATTGTGTCAATGTTTAATTTTGTTGATTAATATAAATATAAGCAGGACAGGGGAGGTAATACACTATTATATCTTTCTTATATACAGGGGAAATAAATGCAATAAGTTAAAATTTCATGTTTAATGAATAGAGGAGATTTTTTTTAAACATCATCTTATAAATAACCACACCCCACATTAAACCCCCCTCTCACCCCCCACCCCTACCCCACCACCTCCCCTACCCCCACCCCCCCAAATTTTTTTTTACATCTAATTAATTACCACACCCCACATTATACCCCCCTCTCACTCCCCCCTACCCCCCCACCCCCTCAATTTTTTTTTAAACATCTTATAAATTACCTCACCCCCCTACCCCCCATCCCCCCTCCCCCCCACTTTTTTGTTTAAACATCTAATAAATTACCACACACCACATTTTACCCCCCTCTCACTCCCCCTACCCCCCTACCCCCCACCCCCCAATTTTTTTTTAAACATCTAATAAATAACCACACCCCACATTATACCCCCCCACCCTTCCCCCCCAAAAAAAGTGTTTTTTTTAGACATCTTATAAATTACCACACCCCACATTATACCCCCCTCTCACTCCCCCCTTGATCATGACTGGCAGATGACCCCTATTGATTTTCAGGTCACTAGGTCAAAGGTCAAGGTCACAGTGACTCGAAATAGTTCAATGGTTTCCGGATGATAACTTACATTAGGTCAAAGGTCAAGGTCACAGTAACAAAAAACGTATTCACACAATGGCTGCCACTACAACTGACAGCTCATATGGAGGCATGCATGTTTTACATACAGCCCTTGTTACAATTTGTTCAGGCCGGAAGCAAAATGGCTCAGCAAACTGAATGCTGATAAAATGGCAAGTTCTTCAACCACCTATGAATGTAGATAAATTACAATGTTAACACTGATTAAACTGATAATGTTAAGTATCAGTTTCTGGCTGCTGATTATTAAATGGTGCAAAAATCATACTGATTTGTATTCCCCAAATAGTAACTAACATGTGAAAACTTGCATCATATTCAAAGAATTTCTTGTTATTATGCCCCCCTTCAGAGAAGAGGAGGTATATTGCTTTGCTCATGTCGGTCTGTCTGTCGGTCTGTCTGTCGGTCCGTCCACCAGGTGGTTGTCAGATGATAACTCAAGAACGCTTAGGCCTAGGATCTTGAAACTTCATAGGTACATTGACCATGACTCGCAGATGACCCCTATTGATTTTGAGGTCACTTGGTCAAAGGTCAAGGTCACAGGTGAAGGTCACAGTTACTGGAAATAGGCATTTTAAGGATTAAGCATGGTTCAAACAAGGGAAACAACTACCGTTTATGCAAGTTCTTTTTGTTACAGCATTTGCCTCCCTTGTAATTTATTTAAATTTTACCAAATGTAAGGCTAACTGCATTTTTGTAATGCATTGTATCAATAAACATCGGGCAAAAATGAAATTAAGGTTGCACCACCACCACCACCACCACCACCACCACCACCACCACCACCACCACCACCGTTGTTCACAGTGACAAAAAACGTATTCAGACAATGGCTGCTACTACAACTTATAGCACATATGGGGGGCATGCATGTTTTACAAACAGCCCTTGTTTGTTATATGTGAGTAAAATGAAACAAAATTGTATTTTGTATTACATTGCTGATGTCTAAGGTGCATTATTTAGACATTTTCTGTCTGAAATTTGAAATATTTATCATAATAATGTAAATAAATTGTCTGCATAGTGTAGCTTTCTATATACTGGCATTTTTTCAATTATTTCCTAGAATATGCAATTGGAAACATAGTTTTTTGCATTAAATATCATGAGAACAGTAAATCCAAACAAAACCATTTGAGAATTTACTGAGATCAGACACAATATCAAACAGTTTGTTTTGATGGTCATATGGTTACAGACTCTACAATGCCTAAGAATGCTTAACTTTACATGCAAATCAATTTACTTACAAAAAGATTGTTCAATAATTAATTGATGAAAGTTGACAGCATTAGATTTCTATAGATTAAACAACATAATCGCATATTAAAGCATTGATTAAAGTAGGTATTAATGAAATCATTCTTCTCTTATTTAGGTTGTGTATGAACAACATACGAGACCTTGGAACATATTTATCTTTGAATTTACTACTTTTAGATTTAACAAAGCCTCATTTTCGTAAAGCTTGGCTCAATGCATTTGCTTAAAGTGCTGCACAGGCTTATCTGGGATGTCACTTGGATATATTAAGCCCAGTTTTCCCAGAACAAGGCGCAATTGTCTGAAGACTTTTATAAGTAGCTTTTGAACTCCAAACAGTGCAATAGAAGTGTAAATGATATGAGTTCAGTTTTTAATTTTGATTATCGTTGTATCATAAAACCACTATTGATCTGTGTTACATGTATTACTAGCTGTCAATGAAATAGGACACCATTTAAAAACAGAAGTCTTTCATGTTTGTTTTACTGCAGGAGTTTTCCTGCGTTAAAAAAGCCGTTAAATGACCCGGTCCCAAAGAATAAAGATCCAATACCAAACTGAAAATGTTGAAAAAAATGCAAAATTTCCAAAAAGTATATAACTATTATTTATATGATTTTGTTCTGCCTATTTGAATTATTATAAAGAGTTATATAAAATTGTTTTTTCCCAAATTAGAGGAAGCACAAATTGCATTTTTCCAAAAATAGCCAGGAAATGGCCTGATGAGTCAATATTTGTTGATAAAAAATCCCAATTTGTTTCATTACTGCATGAGTATAATTATTGACTCCTTTTCCCAAAATGGCTCTAAAAACCCCTGTACTGTGAAGTAAACAAAGTTGTAATAAAATACGTATCTAAGTGGTAAAGGGTTATATACGTATCTTAGTGGTAACGGGTTAAGTGGTAAACGCATATCAAGTAGACACACCTCTCGGCTTAATTTATATTTTAAATCGCTTTTTTTTTGGTTGATTACTTTTCAAATAAGTTACCCTTGATTGAAAGATGTATTTAATCAGCATGTTTCCTTGATATGCTAGTTAACGGTAATGAATTTCAAGGCTTTCAAAAATACTTTACTGATAAAAGTGTTAAATGTTAATGACTTTATAATCCATTTCAAATCAAGTCATAGTCTACTCATATAAGATTTAAATATTTGCAATAATCAAAATGAACCAAACTAGATTTATTTCTCCTTCTTTTAAGTTTGACTCCATCATGTGGGATATTGGAGTTTTTGTCGAAGTTGATAAATGTGTGTGTTTGGTAGATAGGGTTTGATAAGCCAAGACACCTTGTGTATGGCAACTTTTTGCTTATCGGTTGAAATTGTTTTGTCATGTATTTGTTTAAATGATAGATAATAAATAGTGCCTTGTATTTACTTTGTGCATTTCAAGTAGATATTTCAGTGAACCAAATCTGTAAATTTTGTGAGTGTCTTTATTCAAATAAATAATGTCAAGGCATTAGTAACCTGTAAGATAAAGATAGAATACTGAACAAATTTTTTTTTTGTTCTTTTCGCTTAAAGACAGAAAATATTTAATTGATGAACAAAGTAAATTGCACTTTCCAAATGTGGATGAAACAGAGTTAGCTCCAATTTTAAGTTTACAAATTCTTTAAAAACAATAAAATGCATTAAGTGAACATAATTTCATGTAATCATTGATCTCTTGTTCATGGTATTCATTGAGTTGTTTCCCTTTGATATTATTTAAACTGAGAAAGTCATTCTTATGCTACTTTCTGTTCTTAAGGGTTTATATTTAAAAAAAAAGAATAAATAATAATGAAGTTAAGCTGAAATCATGTATGTATAATGAATTTGTAGAAGATATTTAATTATCACCCCAAAAACTCAATTTGCCTATTATTATTTGTACTTAACCTAATAATTGATTGTTTTGCAGGAATCATAATTTTATATTGTGCATATTTGTCCCCTACCGGTTTCATCGGAGGGGACTTTTTTTTTTTTAGGGGAAAAAAATGAAGTCTGGGGGAAAATTTACCTGCTGAAGGGAAACAAATATTCGAGGGGAAAGGGCCGTTTTTCGGCGGGTCCCAAAGAAGGAAAAAAAGCCCTGTTGAGTAAATGAAGTATTGATGCAATTCAATATGTTTGTTGGTATAATAACCCCCACAAGTCAAGACGTTTTGGCGATGATCATTTGTTATGACTTAATTGGAGCATTCCTCTGCTTGAAAAGCAAGATTTGCAAATTCATAAATTGACTGATTACAATTTCTTTGTGATTACTAATGTACTTCTTTATGTATTTGGTGCTTTAATTTCTATTGTTACATGTGCATGCTAGTTATAAAGCAATGTTATTATTAATGACGTGTTTATTTTGATATACTGAAGATATTCAAATGGAGATAATATTGGAATAGACCACAAACAAGCATTATTGGATTCGAAGATGTTCATGTGGAGATGATATTGGAATAGACCACAAACAAGCATCATTGGATTTAAATTGTTATTCGTTATGAAACACCTGTTTTATTAACACAAATAATCAGATTTTATATTCATCTAATCAATTTTAGTAATAACATAGATACAAAACCCATAAATATGCACACATATCAATACACACACTTTCTTATGCTTATGCAAAAATGCATGTTAAATGGTATGTTTGCATAGTTAGTTGAAATATATTTCCATAAACATCACAGAATGAAGCGGGGTCCCTGTCTCTGTCACTGTGGTTTTGATAATTAACTTGCCACATATCACCTTCCGTGTGGTTTGATGGTGTTCATGTAGTTCTTACACAGCTTCGAACCTTAAAAGCGTTACAGATCTTTCGACTAATCCTTTTCAAAGTCTGAAAAACAATAGAAGTAAAACCCATTTTAAATCATGTGCTCTTATTTGCTTTGTCATTCATAAAAAAAAATGGACCAAATTCAATAATCAGGCAGAAATATCAATCATTATATTTATTTAAAGACAATAAATAAAACAAAGAAATATTATATTTCAACATAACATGTATGCTTGTATAAGAATTATGTTCAGTTAAACATAAATTGTTTAATCATTACACGATTACTTAAGTATTCAATTATGTAACATTTGGTTAATTTGAAATATTTTTAGGACAGACTAAAGTTTATGTTCTAGATTCTTACAAATCTGTGTTCAGATTAAATGCAGAACTGACGGGCGAATTCTTGTATACCACACATAGCATTTAAAAAATGTGTCCCACACATAGCAGTATAACATTTATATACACACACTCCGAATTAGATGTATTTGCGCAAACATACAATGTAAGTAGCTTATCTATGAAGAATAACAATGTCTGCCCTATTTTTTAAACCTTCGACAATATTAAAATCAATGTTTTTGTTGATTGAACAAAAAAGATACCAGACATAGCATTTCACTTCATGTGTTTTCAAACACGCGGTTGCACTTTTTGGAAAAAATACTTAATTAATTTTGCGACAACAAAGTTGTGTCTTTTTACAATGACCGGGCACTCGTCTTTGTTTTTTTGAAATAATGAAGAAATTATCAAAAACGTTACCTGAAGCGACGTTGTTTACATCCGATTGTCCCACACATAGCCGAAAAAGTCACGTGGTTTAGGCACCTTGTAAAAATTGTGGTAATTTTCAAAGTTTTTCCAGTTTTACATTCACTTGTTTCTTAGTGTAAATACCCTAATTATATGACTTAATATTTGATTGTTAGCTTTGGGAAATATTTTGAAGTTTATGATAATCTTTATTTTTGTGGAAAGTGCGCACATTAGAATCAGGAAGAAGCAAAATAGGAAAAAATAAAAAAGTATATCCTTTCTGCCTGATGAAAAAAAAATCTACAGTAGTTTGACATCTGCATGTGATTTGAGTGCAATGGGTAGAAAAGATGATATTTATGCTGTTCTATGACTTTCAAAGTGTTCTTAGAGTGCAATTTATGATTAAATGGTTTTTTACCTGACGTAACGTGCTACTGAAATCTTTTTATGAGTGTTCTTTTTACATCATTTTACCATTCTTATGCTCCCCTTCGAAGAAGAGGGGGTATATTGTTTTGCTCATGTCGGTCCGTTCGTCCGTCCGTATGTACGTGCGTATGTCCGTCCACCAGATAGTTTCAGGATGATAACTCAAGAACGCTTAGTCCTAGGATCATGAAACTTCATAGTTACATTGATCATGACTCGCAGATGGCCCCTATTGATTTTGACTTCACTAAGTCAAATGTCAAGGTCACGGTGACCCGAAATAGTAAAATGGTTTCCGGATGATAACTCAAGAACACTTATGCCCAGGATCATGAAACTTGATAGGTAGATTGATCATGACTCGCAGATGACCCATATTGATTTTCAGGTCACTAGGTCAAAGGTCAAGGTCACGATGACCCGAACTAGTAAAATGGTTTCCGGATAAATACTGAAGAACGCTTATGCCTAGGATCATGAAACTTGATAGGTAGATTGATCATGACTTGCAGATGACCCCTATTGATTTTCAGGTCACGAGGTCAAAGGTCAAGGTCACAGTGACAAAAAACATATTCACACAATGGCTGTCACTACAACGGAGAGCCCATATGGGGGGCGTTGCATGTTTTACAAACAGATCTTGTTTTAATTAAGTATGACTACTACTAAGTATGATTGATTAACTTAAATTTCAATTATAATGCATTTAAATGTTTAATTTGTAAAATAAAAAGTAAGTAAAGTATTTTATCTTAAAAAGAGTTGCTGGGAATACATTAAAATGGCAAAGGGTCATGTTTATACAGTTGAAGTGGGTTTATATCTTAATTTCTCGGCTCTTAGAGATATGGTGAGGAGATATTAGGGTCTGGGATTGGTACTCCACAAGACAAATTTGGCACTCTACAGTTGGTGTGCTGGGCTACACTACACCATAAACCAGGATAGGTAAGTCCCATGTATTTAAATGTGATTTGAGTGCATTATTCAAACTCTGAATACCTTAACCTGGGCACATGGCATGTACATGTAGAGTTGGAATCCGATTTAAGATGTATCCACTGAAATACAGTCAGTATTATGAATGGCGGTAAATATGGCAAACAAGTTTGAACTTGTTGGCAATTGTGTTTTAATGTGTGTACATATTTACCTTAATGTTCCACGTAAATAAGGGTATTGAATGATAGACTCGCACCTAGATAAATAAATAAGGTGGAAACGTGACAATGTTTCGCTGATCTTTATTAAATGTGGTCGACGGGGTCATGCTATTTGAGAAGAGACTTATTTTAAATGGTTCCCCGTTTGAAGATTATATAATAACCTCAGATTTTGTGTTTAAAATTATTGCACAGCACACTTTGACTCTTATTGAATTTAGGTAAATGTTTTGTTTAAAAAAACTTATCAAAAACAAATAAATAATAACAACTGTAAGTTTGATTAAAAATTAATTTGTATTACTTAATACTTAGTAGTTTTATTGATTAATACTTGTTTAGAAACGAAATTAGTCTTTAAACAGGGCTGCAGCATTAATTTTGCATTTTGATCTTTTGTGCAAAAGGGTTTGAATCTTTAACAGTTAAAATGCATTACATTTATAATTTAGTTTTATAAATAAAAAAGACAGGTTCAATGGTATCACCATAAGTTTAGTTGTCTAGTAATGTTCGAGTAATTTGGTAAATTATTGAAGTTCATTATAAACTGGCAAAAAACATATAATTTGTGTAAGAACTGCACGTTTGTGTATCATATTTGATAAGTAGATGTCTGTGTTTTTTCCCCTAACGGTTGAGAAGAACAGTCAAAAAGCACCTATTGAAATATTCCAATAATAAAAGCTTGCATGTAACAAACTGTTCTGTATTTTTAAATAAACATTTTCATTTATTGAACTATTTAGGCTTCAACAATTTGCATTCAATACATAAATCTGTATATTAAATAAAATAAAAGCCTGTGAAAGCTTCATATACTGCATTATTTACACGTTTAAAATAGTCTGTTTGTTTGCACACAAAAAACTTCTGACAATATTTTCATTTTGTGCCCTCATATTGTCCGTTATTAAAAAATGTTCATCAATAATTAATAATAGCTTGTGATAGCATAACAAATTTATTCAAATTCTCTCACAAGTACAGTTGATTGATTTTTTTCATTCCTGTTACATTTAAGCAAGCTTGCCACTACATGCGTTTATCATTCTTTAACTGTCTCTGACATTTAAATATTTATATTACCGCTAGTCAAGTTTCATTTCACGTTCCACAATGGATTTTGATATATTGTTGAAACATGCTGAGTATTCAAGATTCTGTCTATATAATAACGTCCACCTAATTGTTTTAAGTCTTTAATGCAGATATATTTACAGTCAATAATGAAACCACTCGAACGAAGTTGAAATTAATTTGCCATGAAGTTTCTCCACAGACCTATTGTCTTTAAAGCAAAGCGGTAGTATTATCGCAGTTATCACCTTGTGTTTAATGTATGTTCAAGCTATTGTTTGTTCAAGAGCAGTGCCTTATTAAATTACAAAAGTGACTTTTTTAGAGGTGTAATGTTGTGCTTGTGAGATTATAGCAACGCCTTTTTGCAGTTCTTTTGAACAGCCTGACTGGATAGTTGATCAGATAATTATGTTCTAGAACTGTGATCTATAGGCTGCTCGCATAATCCTTTTTAAATAATCAATAAACTGCAGTGTAACCTTTTAAATGCTGTAACAACATTTTCATTAAAAGAATCGAAGTGAGCAGTTGAAAACAAATTCATGTGATTTTAGACTAAAAAGAATTGGCTTAATATACAAATCGGTACAGTTGGAATCTGATAGCCCAGTAGTTAACAATAAACGATAGATTGGACAATAGAACAATGTCCCACCTCGATTTCAGGCAGGCAAGACCCTTCCATAGAAGGGTACCCCTCTCAGAGGTGAGAATCTTGTGACCTATTTTTTTTTAGCTCCACTGGCCAAAGGCCAGCGGGGCTTATGTCATGGTCCTGTGTCCGTCGTGTGTGCTTGCGTGCGTCCGTGCGTGCGTGCGTTAACTTTTTCTTTAAACATATTCTTCTCCTAAACTACTGGTCCAATTCTGATGAAATTTCTCAGGAATGTTCCTGTGGTGAACCTCTTTCAAATTTGTTCAAGTTATGCCCCTGGGGTCAAATTTGATTTTGCCCCTGGGGGTAAAAAAATTGAAAATTTTCTTATAAAAGGCCTATTTTGTGAAAACTTTAAAAATCTTCTTGTCCATAACCATTGGGCCTAGGGATACCAAATTTGGTATGTAGTGACATCTAATAGTCCTCTACCAAGTTTAATCAAATTATGCCCCTGGGGTCAAATTTGACCTGCCCCGGGGGGTTAAAAAATTGAAAATTTGCTTATGTAAGGCCTATTTTCTGCAAACTTTAAAAATCTTCTTGTCCATCACCATTGGGTCTAGGGCTACCGAATTTGCCATGTAGTGACATCTTATATTCCTCTACCAAGTTTGTTCAAATTATGCCCCTGGGGTTAAATATGACCCTGCCCCGGGGGGTTTAAAAATTGAAAATTTGCTTATATAAGGCCTATTTTGTGCAAACTTTAAAAATCTTCTTGTCAATAACCAATTGGCCTAGGGCTACCAAATTTTTTATATAGTGACATCTTATATTCCTTTACCAAGTTTGTTCAAATTATGCCCCTGGGGTCAAATTTGACCCTGCCCCGGGGGTTTAAAAAATTGAACATTTGCTTATATAAGGCCTATTTTGTGCAAACTTTAAAAATCTTCTTGTTCGTAACCATTGGGCCTAGGGCTACCAAATTTGCTATGTAGTGACATCTTATAGTCCTCTACCAAGATTGTTCAAATTATGCCCCTGGGGTCAAATTTTACCCTGCCCCGGGGGGTCAAAAAATTGAAAATTTGCTTCTATAAGGCCTATTTTGTGCAAACTTTAAAAATCTTCTTGTCCATAACCGTATGGCGTAGGGCTACCAAATTTGGTATGTAGTGACATCTTATAGTCCTCTACCAAGTTTGTTCAAATTATGCCCCTGGGGTAAAATTTGACCCTGCCCCGGGGGGTTAAAAAATTGAAAATTTGCTATATAAGGCCTATTTTGTGCAAACATTAAAAATCTTCTTTTCCATAACCATTGGGCCTAGGGCTACCAAATTTGCTATGTAGTGACATCTTATAGTTTTCTACCAAGTTTGTTCAAACTGAGCCCCTGGGGTCAAATTTGAACCTGCCACGGGGGGGGGGGTTAAAAATTGAAAATTTGCTTACATAAGGCCTATTTTGTGCAAACTTTAAAAATCTTCTTGTCCATAACCATTGGGCCTAGGGCTACCAAATTTTCTATGTAGTGACATCTTATAGTCTTCTACCAAGTTTGTTCAAATTATGCCCCTGGGGTCACATTTGATCCTGCCCCGGGGGGGTCAAAAAATTGAACATTTGCTTATATAAGGGCTATTTTGTGAAAACTTTAAAAATCTTCTCGTCCATAACAATTGGGCCAAGGGCTACCAAATTTGGTATGAAGTGACATCTTATTGTCCTCTACCAAGTTTGTTCAAATTAAGCCCCTGGGGTCAAATTTGACCCTGCCCCGGGGGGGTCAAAAAATTGAACATTTGTTTATATAAGGGCTATTTTGTGAAAACTTTAAAAATCTTCTCGTCCATAACAATTGGGCCAAGGGCTACCAAATTTGGTATGTAGTGACATCTAATAGTCCTCTACCAAGTTTGTTCAAATTATGCCCCTGGGGTCAAATTTGACCCTGCCCTGGGGGGTCAAAAAATCGAAAATTTGCTAATATAAGTTCTATTTTGTGCAAACTTTAAAAATCTTCTTGTCCATAACCGTATGGCATAGGGATATCAAATTTGGTATGTAATGACATCTTATAGTCCTCTACCAAGTTTGTTCAAATTAAGCCCCTGGGATCAAATTTGACCGTTCCCCAGGGGTCACAAAATTGAACATATGCTTATATTGGGCCCATTTTGTGCAAACTATAAAAATCTTCTAGTCCATAACCATTGGGGCTAATTCTATCAAATTTGGTAGGTAGTGACATCTAATAGTTCTCTACTTAGTTTTTTCAAATTATGCCCCTGGGAGCAAATTTGACCTTGCCCCAGGGGTCACAAAAATGAACATATGCTTAAATAATGCCTATTTTGTGCAAACTTCAAAAATCTTCTTGTTCTTAATTATAGAGCCTAGGGCTACTAAATTTGGTATGTAGTGATATCTAATAGTCCTCTACCAAATTTGTTCAAATTATTCCCCTGGGCTCAAATTTGACCCGGCCCAGGGGTCACAAAACTGAACATATGATGTTTACTAGTGGAGATTACTGCGGCCGCTTGGCTGTGACCAACAACAACATCAGCATCTTGTAAACATGAGATTAAACCCTGTCATTTAGTGCCATTTTAGGTCAGATGGTGGCTGCTTACAAAGGCGTTGAAGTATGAACATGTGTTATGAATGTTTTTAGCTCCACTGGCCAAAGGCCAGCGGGGCTTATGTAATGGTCCTGTGTCCGTCGTGTGTGTGTCCGTGCGTGCGTCCGTGCGTGCGTCAGTGCGTGCGTGCGTTAACTTTTTCTTTAAACATCTTCTTCTCCTAAACTACTGGTCCAAATCTGATGAAATTTCTCAGGAATGTTCCTGTGGTAAACCTCTTTCAAATTTGTTCAAATTATGTCCCTGGGGTTAAATTTGACCCTGCCCCGGGGGGTCAAAAAATTGAAAATTTGCTTATATTAGGCCTATTTTGTGCAAACTTAAAAAATCTTCTTGTCCGTAACCATTGGGCCTAGGGCTACCAAATTTGCTATGTAGTGACATCTTATAGTCCTCTACCAAGTTTGTTCAAATTATGCCCCTGGGGTTAAATTTGACCCTGCCCCGGGGGGTCAAAACATTGAAAAATTTGCTTATATAAGCCCTATTTTGTGCAAACTTTAAAAATCTTCTCGTCCATAACCGTATGGCATAGGGCTACCAAATTTGGTATGTAGTGACATCTTATAGTCCTCTACCAAGTTTGTTCAAATTATGCCCCTGGGGTCAAATTTGACCCTGCCCCGGGGGGTCAAAAAATTGAAAATTTGCTTATATAAGGCCTATTTTGTGCAAACTTAAAAAATCTTCTTGTCCGTAACCATTGGGCCTAGGGCTACCAAATTTGCTATGTAGTGACATCTTATAGTCCTCTACCAAGTTTGTTCAAATTATGCCCCCGGGGTCAAATTTGACCCTGCCCCGGGGGGTCAAAACATTGAAAAATTTGCTTATATAAGGCCTATTTTGTGCAAACTTTAAAAATCTTCTTGTCCATAACCATATGGCATAGGGCTACCAAATTTGGTATGTAGTGATATCTTATTGTCCTCTACCAAGTTTGTTCAAAATATGCCCCTGGGGTCAAATTTTACCTGCCCCGGGGGGTTAAAAAATTGAAAATTTGCTTATGTAAGGCCTATTGTCTGCAAACTTTAAAAATCTTCTTGTCCATTACCATTGGGTCTAGGGCTACCAAATTTGCCATGTAGTGGGCCTAGGGCTACCAAATTTGCTATGTAGTGACATCTTATAGTCCTCTACCAAGTTTGTTCAAATTATGCCCCTGGGGTTAAATTTGACCCTGCCCCGGGGGGTTAAAAAATTGAAAATTTGCTTATATAAGGCCTATTTTGTGCAAATTTTAAAAATCTTCTTGTCAATAACCAATTGGCCTAGGGCTACCAAATTTGCTATATAGTGACATCTTATAGTCCTCTACCAAGTTTGTTCAAATTATGCCCCTGGGGTCAAATTTGACCCTGCCCCGGGGTTTTAAAAAATTGAAAATTTGCTTATATAAGGTCTATTTTGTGCAAACTTTAAAAATCTTCTTGTCCATAACCATTGGGCCTAGGGCTACCAAATTTTGTATGTAGTGACATCTTATAGTCCTATATCAAGTTTGTTTAAATTATGCCCCTGGGGTCAAATTTGACCCTGCCCCGGGGGGTCAAAAAATTGAACATTTGCTTATATAAGGCCTATTTTGTGAAAACTTTAAAAATCTTCTTGTCCATAACCATTGGGCCAAGGGCTACCAAATTTGGTATGTAGTGACATCTTATAGTCCTCTACCAAGTTTGTTCAAATAATGCCTCTGGGGTCAAATTTGACCCTGCCCCGGGGGGGTCAAAAATTGAAAATTTGCTTATATAAGGCCTATTTTGTGAAAACTTTAAAAATCTTCTCGTCCATTACCATTGGGCCTAGGGCTACCAAATTTGGTATGTAGTGGCATCTAATAGTCCTCTACCAAGTTTGTTTAAATTATGCTCCTGGGGTCAAATTTGACCCTGCCCTGGGGGGTCAAAAAATCAAAAATTTGCTTATATAAGGCCTATTTTGTGCAAACTTTAAAAATCTTCTTGTCCATAACCGTATGGCATATGGCTACCAAATTTGGTATGTACTGACATCTTATAGTCCTCTACCAAGTTTGTTCAAATTAAGCCCCTGGGATTAAATTTGACCGTTCCCCAGGGGTCACAAAATTGAACATATGCTTATATCGGGCCCATTTTGTGCAAACTATAAAAATCTTCTTGTCCATAATCATTGGGCCTAGTTCTACCAAATTCGGTAGGTAGTGACATCTAATAGTTCTCTACTTAGTTTGTTCAAATTATGCTCCTAGGAACAAATTTGACCTTGTCCCAGGGGTCACAAAAATGAACATATGCTTAAATAAGGCCTTTTTTGTGCAAACTTTAAAAATCTTCTTGTTCTTAATTATAGAGCTTAGGGCTACTAAATTTGGTATGTAGTGATATCTTATAGTCCTCTACCAAATTTGTTCAAATTATTCCCCTGGGCTCAAATTTGACCCGGCCCCGGGGGTCACAAAACTGAACATATGACGTTTACCAGTGGAGATTACTGCGGCTGTTTGGCTGTGACCAACAACAACATCAACATCTTGTAAACATGAGATAAAACCCTGTCATTTAGTGCCATTTTAGGTCAGATGGTGACTACTTACAAAGGCATTGAAGTAAGAACATGTGTTATGAATGTTTTTCTTATAAACTGAAAAAAGTCGGGTTTTATTTAAATATGTCGAAAGTGACCATATATCCAGATGAAAATATTTTGGATGACATGTTAATTTCATGTCTTTTTTATAGTGTTAAAACCAGTTTAATAATAAATGATTGATTTTAAAAACACAGCTTCCATGAACATAATTATTTCAAGGAAAGTCAATATGATAATGCACGGTAAACTCAAACTTTGTATCGAAAAGAAGGTGTTGAAATTAATGAAGTGCAATGTCTAAAATATCGTATATGCTGCTTTTTAATAACTAATGATTCATTGTTCCATTTGTGAATCGTGACTGATCATGAATTGTTGAAATGATTGTCAATTGCTCAACAATCCATATATATTTCTGACCATTTTATAACTTTCTTAATATTAGTTATGAATTGATCTTAGAAGTCAAATGTATTACTTAATTAAATACATTTATAAATATAAAGAAATAATATTTAGATTATCATAATATTCTCAGGCTTGTTGGTCTTAGGGATGTGTGGGTTGATGAGCAATTTCTCCTTTTATCACAATTATTTCTACCCTACCTGATCATTTCCTTCATATTCCATTTTAATTCAATTGACGTCTGCAACCTCTTTCAAATTGGGAAAGTCCAAAATGTGTTGTTTGGTAAAGGGTTAAGGAATTTTGATTCCTGTGGATCTTGTGAATCTGTTTTAAATCAAATGCGTAGATATAATCTTCAGCATCTAAAAATATGTGAAATAGAAAGAACGACAATATATTTTGGAGAGATAAATGTACCTACGTTATAAGCAAAGGACCTGTGCAACAATTCCGAGGCTTTTTTGTCTGTTTAGTTAACACGGTAGTAACTTTTTCCATATATAAAAATGCTCATCCTTCCAACTTTAAGCGCCCAGTGGGACGAGGGATAGAAAGAGAAAGTAACAATTTGCTTGAGTACATTTCAACCCATGCGCATTACACGTTTTTTTCGCAAAGAAAAAACAGTGGAGCGATGAAGGGCCATCATGGCCCTCTTGTTTACTTTCTTTTCTAACTATTTTCTTTTGGTTCTTATACAGAGTTGAGTTCCATATATTGCTTGCAGAAATACAGGAATAAAACATTGTTACTTTCCAGATGTGCCCGAATAGGATTATAGCCTGTTTGCTTCGCACAAGTGCAAAACTGTACTTTTTCAAGACTTCTTCCTAAAAATGCTTTTAAAGACTGTAATGTGATTTTAAGTCCCCCTTAGAGTTAAACCATGAAGATGCATAGGGACTTAAACACACCCATAATGTCATTACATAAAGAACAGATAAAGTGAACAAAAATAAAACTGCAGCAAAAGGGAAATTTTGATTTTACTTTGTTTATTAAAAAAATCATTGCTATAGAGTACCCAAAAATTAGGCATCTATACATGAAGTTTTTTTTTTATAGATTATACTGCAAAAAAAGCTGAATGTCATATGTGCATGGACGACAGATAATTAACTCCTGTATCATACATGCAGTGCTGTTACAGATTGACAAAATAACTTTATTATATAAATATTTTTAAAGCATAAACCTTCTGTTTGAAAAAGTGGAAACCGATGTCATTATTGAAAGGTAAAAAATTGTGCAAAGCTTTAAATATGTATATAAATAAGTCTTGTAACGTGTTGTGAATTAAATATCTTGAAAACTTTTTAACCCATTTATGCCTAGCTTCTAGAAAAAAGGCCTTTGAAACAGCGTAGACCCATAATGCTGCGTCTCATCAGGGTCTGCGCTGTTTGATTAAAGGAATTTCTGTAAGAAATATTCTAAATATAGAAATAAATATACTAGACATCCCTAATTTTGGAATTAAATTGATCCAATTTAGAAGGATGGGAGAGTCCACTAGGCATAAATGGGTTCATGGTAATATTTTCCAGACAAGTCAGTGATAAATTTGGTCAGGTAAATCTGCAAAAAGAGAACATAGCTACATTGTAATTAGGCAGACAATGCTTGTTATGCTTCACTGAAAACATGGTGGCCATATCTGTAGTTCTTTTAAAATCAAAGAACAATAATTAAAGCTCTAGTGAGTCTTTACCCAGTTTCATTTCTTTATTGACAATTAATCAAGAGAATGGAGTCTTTCATGCATTGAAACAAGTTGAGATATGATACTGGGTTCTTATAGACATTTAGTTACATGTAACCTTTTTCTTTGCCATGCTTTGAGTCCATTGATTGAATTTAATTAAATGTTTGACAGAACAAATAATCCTCTTCTTCTTATAAGTCACTAATTAATTTTATCGTAAAGACCAACAATTTATTAGAAACAAAATAGTTTTTAAAATCTTTTTGGCACTTTTCTGTTTAAATGTTTTAATATTATATTTATAAGCCTATAGGTATTTGTATAATAATATATGACAGTTAATTAAAAAAAGAATGACTGAAGAATGCATTCTTATTATGCCCCCCTTCGAAGAAGATGGGGTATATTGTTTTGCACATGTCGGTCGGTCGGTCTGTCCGTAGGTCCGTCCGTCCACCAGATGGTTTTCCGATGATAACTCAAGAGCGCTTAGGCCTAGGATCATGAAACTTCATAGGTACATTGATCATGAATAGCAGATGACCCCTATTGATTTTGAGGTCACTAGGTCAAAGGTCAAGGTCACAGTGACTCGAAAAAGTAAAATGGTTTCCAGATGATAACTCAAGAACGCTTACGCCTAGGATCATCAAACTTAATGGGTACATTGATCATGACTCCCAGATGACCCCTATTGATTTTCAGGTCACTAGGTCAAAGGCCAAGGTCACGGTGATTCGAAACAGTAAAATGGTTTCCGGAAGATAACTCAAGAACGCTTACGCCTAGGATCATGAAATTTCATGGGCACATTGATCATGACTGGCAGATGACCCCTATTGATGTTCAGGTCACTAGGTCAAAGGTGATGGTCATGGTGACACAGTAAAATGGTTTCAGGATGATAACTCAAGAACGCTTACGCCTAGGATCATCAAACTTCATAGGTACATTGATCACGACTGGCAGGTGACTGCTATTAATTCTCAGGTCACTAGGTCAAAGGTCAAGGTCACAGTGACTCGAAACAGTAAAAAGGTTTCCTGATGATAATTCAAGAATAATTAGGCCTAGGATCATGAAACTTAATAGGTACATTGATCATGACTCGCAGATGACCCCTATTGATTTTCAGGTCACTAGGTCAAAGGTCAAGGTCACTGTGATTAGAAACAGTAAAATTGTTTCCGGATGATAACTCAAGAATAATTAGTCCTAGGATCATGAAACTTCATAGGTACATTGATCATGACTCGCAGATGACCTCTATTGATTTCCAGGTCACTTGGTCAAAGGTCAAGGTCACGGTGACTCGACACAGTAAAATGGTTTCCGGATGATAACTCAAGAAGGCTTGCTCGTAGGATCATGAAACTTCATAGGAACATTGATCATGACTGGCAGATGACCCCTATTGATTTTCAGGTCACTAGGTCAAAGGTCAAAGTCACAGTTACTGGAAACAGTAAAATGGTTTCAGGATGATAACTCAAGAATGCTTACGCCTAGGACCATGAAACTTCATAGGTACATTGATAATGACTGGCAGATGACCCCTATTAATTTCAGGTCACTTATTCAAAGGTAAAGGTCATAGTGGCTCAAAACAGTTAAATGGTTTCCTGATGATAACTCAAGAATAATTAGGCGTAGGATCATGAAACTTCATAGGTACATTGATCATGACTGGCAGAAGACCCCTATTGATTTTCAAATCACTAGGCCAAAGGTCAATTCACAGTAACAAAAAAATGTATTCACACAATGGCTGCCACTACAACTGAAAGCCCATATGGGGGGCATGCATGTTTTACAAACAGCCCTTGTTGTTTATTGCAACAATTGCATATTTTTGCAACTGGTAGCACTCCCATTGACCTGACATTTTGTTTTTGTTTCAATGGATATAATCCATATGGAAAGGAAAACTATGGGTGAGTTGTCTCCCTTATACTGTATTATGTATTATATTCAGATAGTTCATTACTGCGTTTCTCTTATAGGTCCACAACAGAAAAATGCTCTAAATTAATCAGTGGACAACTTGTTCACATTTTGCTATGCTGCTTTGTGCTTAGACTTTGCATTTAGTAGCAAACGTTTGCGTTCAGTTAAAAATGACAAAACAAAACAATGATGTATCTAAAAGCAGTCTTGTTAAAAAAGTTTACAAGTGTGTTTGTTTACATGATGAGTCTTTAGAGTGGTATATGTATTGATGGTAATGTATAGAAATAAGTTACTGCAATCAGTATTGTTAATTCTACTGGAAGTAACCTCAGTTAAGTATATCAGGAATATATGATTCAATGTAGTGTCAAAAGGTTAGTCAAAAAAGCCTTGATCATTCCCCAAAAAGATGATCTTCTATATCTTTATTCTGTGATAGAGTTGAAAAAAGTTTTATGTCCCATATTTGTTGCAATTTAGCCGCAAAAGAAATTGAACACCTGGCATCTCCATATGTACCACAAGTAATCCAAAGAGCTTCAGTGACATTCGCCCAAACTTTTGGCAAAGTAGTCGCTCTCATGTTTACGACTACGCTCTTTCGACTCGTTCGAGTACGCAGCATCGGCCAGATCAGTTGGTCAAACAAGTCAGTTTAATAGGTAGGGGACCTCACACTTGCAATAATGTTTTTTGGAGTGGGTTTTTTCACATCCCTGTTGTTTAGCAGTGTTTTCCAGTTTATTTTGCTCCATTGGTAATGGGCTCTGTTCCTGTTGTAACGTTGTAAGGGTTGCCAGATAGCTAGTTTAAATGGATTGGTGTTGTTGGTCACAGTTTTAGCTCTTACATGTCTCTGGTTGATTGCTAGATATTTCTGTAGAAGAGATATAAATTTTGTATGACTGTCCCTCATTGTCTTTGAGAAAATGTTTGATGTGTTTATCAGGAAATCTGTTTTAGCTATTCACAATCTTTTCAAGATTGGACACTGTTTTTATTTTGAAAATCACTAACATTCATCAAGAGTCTGCATTAGGGCAGTCTAATGCCTTGGTAGAGAAGGAAACACATATCAGTGATTTTTTTTCGCCCAAAATTACAGCCTCTGAAAGGCTGTTTATTAATAGCAAAACATAAGAAAAGGCTGTTTCCCAATTGAAATAAGGAACAATTTGCCCAACAATCTGATTAAAATTTTCCCAAAAATATACCAATCTTTTCTAATAAACTCAATACAAGTTAATTGAGTTTACTACACAGCAATTTAATTCCTATAGCACTTAGTTTAAAATATTAATTTTAGAAAGCAGTTTAAAGGGACCGTTAACCACGAATGATGAAAAAAGAAAAGTTCTAAAATACCGTATTTTTTACAATTATGAGTATATATCGATTAAAATATCATGACTAGTATATTACATTACTTGAAAAAAGTTTTTTATATTTTCAGTATGTTTGGTAATAAATTTTACTGGGTACATGTACCAGGTAACTACCAGTTAACTATTAATAACGCAAGTAGATTGATCATCATCGTCACGTGTAAACCCAGGAATGCAAATTGTGTATGCATAGTGAATTGTATATATTTTATATATGAAATGATCAATCTACTTGCGTTATTTATAGTGTGTATATCGTTATGTCACCTATTTTCGCGATGTACTTTCGCAAAATTTTATTACGGAATATACGGAAAAAACGAACTTTTTTCAAGTAATGTAATATACCAGTTGTGATATTTTAATCATTATAAACAAATAATTGTAAAATTACGGTATTTTAGAACTTTTCTTTTTTCGTCATTCGTGGTCGACGGTCCCTTTAAGATGCACATATAAACAAATGGTAAGCTGTTATTTATATTTATATAAATGCCCTTTTTCCAATCAAAAAGGCACAGGCTATAAAAAATAAAGTGAAAAAAGTCACTGAATACACGGTTAAATGTATTTATAAATAAAGTTGTTTTACATAAGTAAATAGAGTAAAATATTTCATAAACAATATGATTTTTTGGCAGGTCGTTTTTGTGTGAAATAAAAATACAAATGGTAAAGTTTGTGCTGAATTATCTATTAATAAACATTTATTTAAATAAAATAGCTAGTTGCAGTTTTCAATGATTTTAAAATAATGTTATAAATCAAATACATCAAAAACATGCATTACTTTGTAAATTCAATATAGAGCGCTTAATTTTAATTTTGACTCTAAAATCACACGGGTGCAGTTGGCTGCTGTTTTCTTTTCCAACCTTCCATTTTTGTCTCAAATATTTTCAAGACATAATTTTTTTTTCTGCATCCAGTGAGCTGCTTTATTTATTTTTCTGTTATATCTACTAAAGGCTAACCTGTCACCAGTCATTTGACAGAAATAATGTTATAATATATTGTTTGATGCGAATAAGGGTATGAAAAAGACCTTTTGTCTTCATGTGTTTGACGTTCTTCTTTCTTAAATATCTTTGTTCTCTTGAGCTTTTGAATTATTGACAGCTTTAATAATTTATCTGTGGAAGTCTCATTTCATTGTTATTTGTAGACAATATTTATTTAAATATTGTCTGCTACATGTATTGCTATATATGCAATTGCAACATGAAAGACAAAAAGTAATTCTGACGATTTAGATACTTGCAAATGTTTGTTTTAAACTTGACTTTCAATTTTGCCTTGTTTTCAGAAAATAAGGAGTAAATGTTCTATTTAATCTAAATTTAAATTCACTTGTCTACATGACATTATAATTAAATCTGAAATGTGCATATTTGACGCACATGGTTTGACCTCATTCGCTCATGTTCAAAAAGGAATCTGTAACCAGATATGTAGAGTTTTTATGTATGTGAAGGCAAAGGAGAATAACATTTTGTCTACACATAAATATATGAGCCTTGTTCTGAGAAAACTGGGCTTAATGCATGTGCCTAAAGTGTCGTCCCAGATTAGCCTGTGCAGTCCGCACAGGCTAATCAGGGATGACAATTTCTGCTTTTATGGTATTTTTAGTTTCAAGGAAGTCCCTCCTTACCGAAAATGAAGTAAAGGCAAAAAGTGTCGTCCCTGATTAGCCTGTGCGTACTGCACTGGCTAATCTTGGACGACACTTTACGCACATGCATTAAGCCCAGTTTTCTCAGAACAAGGCTCATATCAATTTATGAGCTCAGAATGTATAATGCAGTCCATTGATTATGCTGTTTCATGGGCCTGGATCCTGTAATGGAGGGTGTGAACAGAATTCTAAAATGTTATTCTTAAATAGTTTCTATAGTCTATGACTCGCTGTTCAAATACTCCTGTGATTTCAAATTCACATGAAAATCATCCTAACATAACAGCTCTGTCTTTTAAAGATCAAACATTAATCATTATCATCTTAGAAGTGCATTTTAAATCTCAGCATAAAATAGGTGATGATATATTTTGAATGGTTGATCAAGTACATGAATTTTCAATCGAATTGTATTGGGTGGTGTAACTGATTTTGCATTTGGTGTAGGAACTGGTTTTAATAAATACCTTGAATTGTGTGTTTTTTTTTTTAATTTTATTGTTTATTAATTGGAATATTGACCATTTCATTTTACAGTAGAGTGTTTAAAAGTGTATGGTTTCTTTATCTATTGCACACGGACTTACCGGTAAGAGGGGTGATACATAATGTTCATCCATATTAATAAGAGAAAAAACCAGTTACATTACTAAAGGTGTGTAAGGATTGATAATAACTGATTCCCTGCATTCCGATACATTTTAACTGTAATATAATGGCAATTTGGTGTAAACGGATTGCTATTTAGAAATATCCTTTGATTGACGAGCTGGTAATTTTTCAAGGGACATAATTATGGGTATTCACAATATGTGATTGTCATCGAGGTATAGGGAAATTACAATTGAGTTAAGGAAAAACATTACTCATGATCAATATTGTGGGTGAGGGACTCCTTTGGACAATTATGAAAAACCGAAAGCAGCTGACATTTCATCTAGATCATATAACAGAGGCTGAAGATGAGACTTCACTGGCCAAGAAATCATTTGAGCTTAAGTATGATTCTTAAATTGAGTGAATAATTGTCTTTCCTGAAGTCAGAATTTATAAACATGACATTTTTATGCATTTTTTAATGAAGACCAAGAACTTGAATTTTATCAACGGCTCTTGTAAATACAAATGTTGTATTTACTTAAAAGATGGAATATTTAAAACTGCTCTTGGTGACATATGTTACATTATAGTGACAACACTTAATAATTTGGTGTTATTTGTTTATTTTTAATGTGATTTTTAGCTCATCTATTTTTTGAAAAAAAATTATGAGCTATTGTCATCACTTTGGCGTCGGCGTTGGCGTCGGCGTCCGGTTAAGTTTTGGGTTTAGGTCCTCTTTTCTCAGAAAGTATCAATGCTATTGCATTCAAACTTGGTACACTTACTTACTATCATGAGGGGACTGGGCAGGCAAAGTTAGATAACTCTGGCTTGCATTTTGACAGAATTATGTGCCCTTTTTATACTTAGAAAATTGAAAATTTTGGTTAAGTTTTGCGTTTAGGTCCACTTTTCTCAAAAAGTATCAATGCTATTGCATTCAAACTTGGTACACTTACTTACTATCATGAGGGGACTGGGCAGGCAAAGTAAGATAACTCTGGCGTGCATTTTGACAGAATTATGTGCCCTTTTTATACTTAGAAAATTGAACATTTTGGTTAAGTTTTGTGTTAAGGTCCATTTTATTTAAGTATCAAAGCTATTGCTTTCATACTTGCTACACTTACTAACTATCATAAGGGGACTGTGCAGGTAAAGTAATGTAACTCTGACTGGCATTTTGACACAATTATGTGCCCTTTTTATACTTAGAAAATTGAAAATTTGGTTAAGTTTTGTGTTTAGGTCCACTTTATTCCTACAGTATCAAAGCTATTGCTTTCATACTTGCAACACTTATTAACTATTATAAAGGGACTATTTAGGAAAAGTTACGTAACTCTGATTGGCATTTGGACAGAATTATGGGCCCTTTATACTTAGAAAATTGAAAATTTGGTTAAGTTTTGTGTTTTGGTCCACTTTACCCCTAAAGTATCATAGATATTGCTTTCATACTTGAAACACTCGCAAACTATCATAAGGGTACAGTAAAAGGACAAGTTGCATAACTCTGGGTGTCATATTACGGAATTATGGCCCTTTTTTGACTTAGTTACTTTGAATATATGGTTAAATTTTGTGTTTTGATCCACTTTACTTCTAAAGTATCAAGGCTATTGCTTTCAAACTTCAAATACTTTCATGATATTATGAGGTTACTGTACCTGGCAAGTTGAATTTTACCTTGACCTATGAATGACCTTGACTCAAGGTCAAATTATTAAATTTTGCTAAAATTGCCATAACTTCTTTATTTATGATTAGATTTGATTGATACTTTGACAAAACTACTCTTACCTGACATACCACATTAGACTTCACCCAAACCATCCTGTGTGCCCTCCCCCCCCCTCCCTCCCCCCCCTAATTTTTTTTTAAGATCATCTCACAAATGACCACCACACCCTCACACTATAGCCACCCCCACCCCACCCCAATTTTTTTTTAAACGGTTAAAAAACACAAATATTTATTTTTATTATTTTATGTTTGAAATACCGTCCAACCATCGCACCCAAGAATCCCCCCCACCCCCCCCTCCCCCCATCCGAATCACCCCCCCTAATTTTTTTATTTTTTTTAAGATCATCTCACAAATTACCACCACAGCCTCACACTATACCCCCCCCCGCCCCACCCCACCCCCAATTTTTTATTTTTTTTGAAACGGTTAAAAAACAAAAATATTTATTTTTATTATTTTATGTTTGAAATAACGTCCAATCATCGCACCCAAGAATCCCCCCACTGCCCCCCCCCCCCGAATTTTTTTTTCCGCATTTTTGGAAGATAATGTAATAAATTCCACACTCCCACACTATACACCCCTCTTCACTCCAACCCTCCCTCCTTTGTGATTGAAAATGAGAGTCCCTTCACCTTTAAAAAGAAAATAGATGAGCGGTCTGCACCCGCAAGACGGTGCTCTTGTTTGCCTTTGTTGCAATTGCAGTTTGAGTGAGGAATTTTGCAAAAGTACACAAACCATATATGATATAAAACATAATGAACTTATCACTTTCCAGAATGGTTCAATTGCAACATATCCATTCACATTTAAGAGTTTATATTTTAGGACTATCAAACAACTGAAATATACATAAAACTGAAAGATAGATGTGTATGTTGGCTACACACTATTTACTTTAAGATAATTATCAAATCAAATCATATTAGATCATATTGTTCCAAAACATTGTGCGACAAGTCGTATCTAATTCTACTTAAACATCATTGTGAGCGTTATCAATGTGATGGCAGAAAAATCTTAAGAATAAATATCAGTAGACAATGGCACTATATTGATATAATAAAGGTCCTGTCAGGATCTAGTATTTTTAGGATTAAATACGATTGATAGAAAAAATAATAAAAAATATCGCAACCAAAAAAGTATTGAATTGTTACCTAGCGCATGTATTCTTGATAAACATAGGGATGATAGGGTAACATATAATCTCATAAAAGAACATACTGGACTCAATATAACACTCATAACTTCCTGGTTATTGTCCCCTACCGGTGAAACCGGAGGGGACTTATGGTTTGCACTCTGTGTGTCAGTCAGTCAGTCAGTCAGTCTGTCCTTCACACTTTTCTGGATCCTGCGATAACTTCAAAGTTCTTCATATTTCATGAAACTTGAAACCTGGATAGATGGCAATGGAGATTATGCACAACATTTCATTTTGTTCCTACGTCGAAAATCTGGTTGCTATGGCAACAACACACAAAAAAAATCTGACAATGGTGGAGTTTCACCGGTAGGGGACCATATTGCTTGAAATAGTCTTGTTGTATTTGAACTGAAAATCAGACCCTGTTAGATGGTGGGAACTGTTGCTGTCAAATCATAAACAAATCCCAATTGAGCACAAAGTAGCATGTCATAATGAACGGACATGTAGTACAATGTATTTGAGCCAAACAAATCCCAGAAAAAGTGCATTATCAGTTACAATTAGTTAAATTGTTGATTGTTGCATTGCAGTAGATTTCTGGACATTTTAAACCTAGCATGAAAATTCAATTTTCAACAGCCTTCAGTCTTAATAATGATTAACGATTTAAAGAAAGAGAAGAAAGCTGCATCATTTGATTTTGGAATGCAAAAAGAAGCTGTTTATTTAAGCTTGAATAACCAATTTTTAAACTTGTGTAATTTACTTTTAAGCTTCTCTTAGCTTATTTGTAAAATTGTTTACACGGAAAACAATTAACTCAAGTTAGATTTGATGTGATCGCAAATGATTCATTAATTGAAAGGTCTTACGTACAGAGCAATAGTCTAAAAGAACTATACGTTAAACGTTTTTCCCAGTGATCTGTATAATAGTACGAACAATGCTTAAGTCATTTAAAAGAGGGGAATAGCCTTTCAGATTGGCCATTCATCATTTCGTGTTATGGGCTTGCGTAAATAACTCAAGTGTGTGAAATAAGGTCACCTTTTGTAGTAGAAGCCTGATGTATTTATCAGTTTACATGTAAATTCCTCGCCCTTGGAAGGATTGTTTAATATTTCAATACAATTGGTGGCTACAGTTTTATCATTTTTCTTTTTTAACATTCAGGTTAAAAAATTTGGTCTGAAGAATTAATCATTCTGCAAGGTAAAGTTGATACAACAAGTTTTAAAATGTGATATTGTTGCATTAAGTTACATGTGTGGCTGAATGCAAGAATGATTATGATACAAAGACAGGTTTAGGATAAGTGTAAACGTTCAGATTTCTTATTGTTGGAGCTGTAATCTGTAAACATTTGCTGGGCATAAGTGAGTGAATTAAACCTTTAAATAGGTTAGTGTACATGTATAGGGATTAACTCTTAGGCAGCTGCTTGAGTTCTGTAAGACAATAATTTTATTTGTTTGGATGTATTTTATGTTAATTTATGTATACTAATCCATTTATGCCTAGCGTCTAGAAAAAAGGCCTTGGCAAACAGCGAAGACCCAGATGAGACGCCGCATAATGCGGCGTCTCATCTGCAGGGTCTGCACTGTTTGCTTAAAGGAATTTCTGTAAGAAATATTCTAAATATAGAAATAGATATTTTAGACATCCCTAATTTTGGAAATAAAGTGATCCAATTTAGAAGGATGGGAGAGTCCACTAGGCATAAATGGGTAAATATTATGATTTTTTAATTGGTTGTACCTGAACAGCTGTAAGGAATATGTTTGAATTGTGGTCGAAAGTTCGAGAAAAATTGGAAGTGAAATGGTGTCTTTCATTGTATATATCATCCTACATTAAAAGAGTCTTGTAAGCATAGACTTAAGGGATTGCAGTTGTTCGCTATTGCGTAACATTGGGCGCTGAACTAGCAATCAGGCATATTGCACATGATTCAGTAGAGATTTATTCGCAAAATGTTTAAAAACTGTCTCGTTGTTAGAACCGATAACAATATTTGTTGCTGGAGGAAAAGATTCCTCAAATGCTTCCTTGTTAACGTTCCAACATAATTCTTCCACAAGGCACAGTTTCTTTACTCTTAGCCATTTGAAAAAGATGTTCATCCTTTTCTTTGGTGGTTCTAGTCATGATAGAACATTTTTTGAACAGCAAAATATAAGTTAACATTAAATAAGGAGTTTTTAACAATCTTTTATTGAATAATTACATCAGCAGCTGTGTACCTTGTACATATAGCTTGTAAAATTATAAATTAAGTTTTCATGGAAGGATTTGTATTGACTTACGTCAATTAATAACTTCATTTTATCACTAACTACATGTACACTTTGTTTTATCTGTAATATAATAATTACAAATATTAAATTTTAGTATAATTTTTTAAGCTTTTTTATTGGCTTTTTTTCGGCTGCCCAATGCTGTTTTTACACTACGCGACCCGTGATTTTTGCCTAATTAGCAGAGTCAAGGCGGGCATTTTGCTTTTTGGGTGTAAAATCACCGCGAGTTCACGTGACTGGTCACACCGACGTCGCGCGAGAGCAAGATAATCTTCGCGCTAAATCCCCTCAATGTTGTGGTGATTCGCTGCGATTCGCCGCAATTCGCCGTGATCGCAGTGGATATCGGTGACAACGATGACTTGCCAATTCATGCATAGAAACCGAATCGTATCGATAACTGTATACATGTACATAACGCTTCTTATGTTCACAATTATCCGATAATCCAACATCAAAAAAATAATCTTAAACATTTATGTCGGTAAATATGCTTGAGAATTTCATTAAAACAAAATTGAACATATGCTTATATAAGGCCTATTTTGTGAAAACTTTCAAAATTTCTTGTCCATAACCATTAGGCCTAGGGCTATCAAATTTGGTATGCAGTAACATCTTATAGTCCTCTACCAAGTTTGTTCAAATTATGCCCTTTGGGTCATTAATTTGACCCTGACCCGCGGGTCACAAAATTGAACATTATATACGCTTATATCTTGCTTATTTTGTGAATACTTTTAAAATATTCTTGTCCATAACTCTAGGACCTAGGGCTACCATATTTTGTATGTAAATGAAGTGAGATATAGTTGTTCTCCACAAAGTTTGCTCAAATTATGCCCCTGGGGTTAAATTTGACCAAGCCCAGGGGGTCACAAAAGTGTACATGTTCTTAAATAGGGCCTATATTTAAGTATTTGCACATGCAGAGAATATTTGTTTCAGCCTTTTTCAGCAGTGGAGCGATACAGGGCCATCATGGCCCTCTTGTTTGTCTAGATACACTGTATTTCTGAAGTATAATGGCTATTGCTTTAAACTTTAAATACTTTCTTAATGGCATAGGGTACTGTACCTGGCAAGTTAAATTTGACCTTCACCTTTGAACGACATTGACTCGTAAGATCAAATTATTAAATTTTGCTAAAATTGCAATTACTTGTTTATTTATTATCTGATTTGATTGATACTATGACAAGCCAACACTTACCTGATATACTACAACGGACTCTACCCAAACAATCCCCCACGCCCCACCTTATAATCCCCCCTCGCAATTTTTCTTTTATTTTTCATTGTTATCTTACTTTGAAAATCGATTGGAATAGCAAGTCTATACTCAGGGCCTCGTCGCAGTAAATTTCTTAGGTTTTGCATTTTAACAAAATTAAGATCCTCAGTAATAACATGACCAACTCGACTATAATTATATTTTGAACTAGAACAATCACATGGTATAAGATGTGTTTTATCTGGCCATTTGGAAATATTTTAATTGCCTTAATTGAAAATGTATATCAACAATTATTGACACATTTAATTTAATTTTGTGTATGCATCCTTCAAGCAATTGTTTTATTATTCATTTAACAATGTATCGCTCAGGCAGTATGAAGTATGTCTTTTGCCAAAAGACCATTTTATGCATTAACAACGACATAAATACTAAATTTGTTTTTTTACCAACGATCATTTTACAACAGAAATGTCCACTGATTAATGTGATTGGACACATCCAGGAGCATGCCTACATTTGGTTTGACTGCACACACCATGGGAGCGAAGGGCACAGTTTTGAAAACATGCGAATACAATATGTTAAATTGGAAAGTAGTAGATGCATGTTTGAAAAAATTGATTTAATAATCTATCTAAAATTTATTGTTTAAGACGTACGGCAATACACATGTGTGAGTTTTATTACAATTTGTTTGGTTATTTAATGTGCTTTTTTATAAATCAACTGTATAAATGAGTTTTTTACTTTCAATATGAATTGTAATAGGGTATATATATACATATGAAACAAGACTATAAGAGTGAATGATTGTTTTCTTCATTCATGGAAAACAATGCTATTAATGAGATACGGGACAAGTCAATTACAGGTTTGAATCCATTTTCGTTGGGATCAGATCCATGCGACAGCTTAAAACTAAAAACTCTTAAATCAGCACTCATTCCTCTAAATCAGCTGTTAAGTACTGAATGATTCCATATTTATGAACTTTGTACGTGAGGGAACACGAGTTTACATTGATGTTGACTATGAAAACAGCAAAACAGATCAATATATTTATAATCATCTTCTTAAAAGAAGTTTATGTAAATATTGCCAAGTATATTTTGTTTATTTGTGCCGAGATTTATATGCTCTTGTACGTTTATTTGGGCTCTGGAGGCCAGTTTATTGATGTTTCAATTGTCTAAGGCAAACATTTTGGAGATTTTTTTAGTGTTTTCAGAATGCTTCAAAGACATTAATGTGTTCACTTATAGCATTGATTTATTGCGTTTGTGTGCTGTTATGTGAAACTCCCTTTTATCAGACATGTGGCAGGTTGTAAAAAAGTTTTATTTAAGTCACATGAAGTGCTTGCAATATATTATTAAATTCAAATGTTCAAGGTTATAATATTCGTGTTTGATAAACTGATGTCTCGAATGCCAATATAATTATTTCGGCTAGATAATTTAAATGTGCCCAACGATAAACGGATGTAGTAATTTAACGAAACAATCTCCTGCATGACTCTTCATTAAACGTGACTTATAGTGTTACATGTTCTTGATTATATTTTGTGAAAATACACAATTAAGCAGACCAACGATTCACAACAAATCCCTATAGTGCATGATTTCTGTTGGAAGATTGCTTTTTTTAGAATTAGGAAAATATTAAAGTTTAAATTTGATGAAGAATTGTTGTAAAAGCAATTGTTAGGTAACTAAATATATGATATTTTCTAACTTAAAATATATTAAACAAGTATATACCTCCCAAAATTGAAGAACAAAGTCCTATATTAAGTTAAAGTCTGACGTGCCTAATCAAGTCCTACAGCAATACATCGGACGTTCCCAATCTATGTTTTCCAAATGTGGCATAGCATTCAAATGAATAATATATGTCAGACTTCACCAAAGGAACTGTTTCCAGGCACAGCTTCACAACACCGCGAAAGGGGGTTCATGCTAAAGGTGATAACCCTTTTGTGAGTTAAACAAAACAACCGCCTGCATGTTCTTTATCAACGTCTGCTTTACGTCACAGTATTAAACCACATTTATTTTTTGCTCCACTGGTCAAAGTATATAAGGCCTTTTTTGTGCAAACTTTAAAAATCTTCCTGTCCATAACCATTGGGCCTAGGGCAACCAAATTTGCTATATAGTGACATCTTATAGTCCTTTACCAAGTTTGTTCAAATTATGCCCCTGGAGTCAAATTTGACCCTGCCCCGGGGAATTAAAAAATTGAAAATTTGCTTATATAAGGCCTATTTTGTGCAAACTTTTAAAATCTTCTTGTCCATAACCATTGGACTTAGGGCTACCAAATTTGCTATGTACTGACATCTTATAGTCCTCTACTAAGTTTGTTCAAATTATGCCCCTGGGGTTAAATTTGACCCTGCCCTGGTGGGTCAAAAATTGAACATTTGCTTATATAAGGTCTTTTTTGTGAAAACTTTAAAAACCTAACTGTCCATAACCATTGGGCAAAGGGCTACCAAATTTGGTATGTAGTGACATCTTATAGTCCTCTACCAAGTTTGTTCGGGGGGGTGAACAAATTGAAAATTTGCTTATATAAGGCCTATTTTGTGAAAACTTTAAAAATGTTTACATCCATAACCATTGGGCCAAAGGCTACCAAATTTGGTATGTAGTGACATTTAATAGTCCTCTACCAAGTATGTTCAAATTATGTTCCTGGGGTCAAATTTGACCCTGCCCTGGGGGGTCAAAAATCAACAATTTGCTTATGTAAGGCCTATTTTGTGCAAACTCTAAAAATCTTCTTGGCCATAACCGTATGGCATAGGGCTACCAAATTTAGTATGTAATGACATCTTATAGTCCTCTACTAAGAGTATTCAAATTAAGCACCTGAGATCAAATTTGACCGTTCCCCAGGGGTCAAAAAATTGAACATATGCTTATATTGGGCCCATTTTGTGCAAACTATAAAAATCTTCTTGTCCATAGCCATTGGGCATATTTCTACCAAATTCGGTATGTAGTGACATCTTATAGTTTTCTACTTAGTTTGTTTAAATAATGCCCCTGGGAACAAATTTTACCTTGCCCCATGGGTCACAAAAATGAACATATGCTTAAATAAGGCCTATTGTGTGCAAACTTTAAAAACCTTCTTGTTCTTAATTATAGAGCCTAGGGCTACTAAATTTGGTATGTAGTGATATCTAATAGTCCTCTACCAAATTTGTTCAAATTAATCCCCTGGGCTCAAATTTGACCCGACCCCGGGGGTCACAAAACTGAACATATGACGTTTACCAGGGGAGATTACTGCGGCCGTTTGGCTGTGGCGAACAACAACATCAACATCTAGTAAAAATGAGATAATACCATGTCCTTTAGTGCCATTTTAGGTCAGATAGTGCCTGCTTACAAAGGCATTGAAGTAAGACCATGTGTTATGAATGTTTTTCTTACAAATTGAAAAAAGTCGGGTTTTATTTAAATATGTCGAAAGTGACCATATATCCGGATGAAAATATTTCGGATTACATGTTAATTTCATGTCTTTTTTGAAGTGTTTAAACCAGTTTAATAATATATTATTGATTTTAAAAACACAACTTCCATGAACATAATTATTTCAAGAAAAGTCAATATATGATACTGCATGGTAAACTCAAACTTTGTATGCAAGAGAAGGTGTTGAAATTAATGAAGTTTAATGTTCTTAACTATCGTATATGCTGCTTTTTAATAACTAATGATAATAAAATATTTCGGATTACATGTTAATTTCATGTCTTTTTTGAAGTGTTTAAACCAGTTTAATAATATATTATTGATTTTAAAAACACAACTTCCATGAACATAATTATTTCAAGAAAAGTCAATATATGATACTGCATGGTAAACTCAAACTTTGTATGCAAGAGAAGGTGTTGAAATTAATGAAGTTTAATGTTCTTAACTATCGTATATGCTGCTTTTTAATAACTAATGATAATAACATATTTCGGATTACATGTTAATTTCATGTCTTTTTTGAAGTGTTTAAACCAGTTTAATAATATATTATTGATTTTAAAAACACAACTTCCATGAACATAATTATTTCAAGAAAAGTCAATATATGATACTGCATGGTAAACTCAAACTTTGTATGCAAGAGAAGGTGTTGAAATTAATGAAGTTTAATGTTCTTAACTATCGTATATGCTGCTTTTTAATAACTAATGATTCATTGTTCCATTTGTGAATCGTGACTCATGAATTGTGGATGTGATTGTCAATTGCTCAACAATCCATATATATTTCTGACCATTTTATAAATTTCTTAATGTAAGTTATGAATTGATCTTAGAAGTCAAATGTATTATTTAATTAAATAGATTTATAAATATAAAGAAAATAATCTTTAGATTATCATAATATTCTCAGGCCTGTTGGTCTTAGGGAATAGTGGGTTGATGAGCTATTTCTCCTTTAATCACAATTATTTCTACCCTACCTGATCATTTCCTTCATATTCCATTTTAATTTAATTGACGTCTGCAACCTCTTTCAAATTGGGAAAGTCCAAAATGTGTCGTTTGGTAAAGAGTTAAGGCATTTTGATTCCTTTGGGTATTGTGAATCTGTTTCAAATCAAATGCGTAGATTTGATCTTCAGCATCTAAAACTATGTGAAATAGAAAGTACGACAATATCTTTTGGATAGATAAATGTACCTATGTTATAAGCAAACGACCTGTGCAACAATTCCCGGGCTTTAAGTGTGTTTAGTTAACACGGTAGTAACTTTTTCCATATATAAAAATGCTCACCCTTCCAACTTGAAACCCCCAGTGAGACGAGGGAAAGAAAGAAAAAGTCACATGCTTGAGTACATTTCAACCCATGCGTATTGCACGTTTTTTTTTTCGCAAAAAAAGTGGAGCGATGCAGGGCCATCATGACCCTCTTGTTTATACAAACTGCGTAGCGCAGATAACATTGAATTCTGTTGATTTCGGTTAAATGTTTCTTTGGTATTTTAAAAACAGTTATATCGCCAACAATTTGATATTTCTTTTAAAGTCATTTCAAATCAAACACGCCGTATCGTTACTGATAGAAGTAAAACATAATACATTGACTTGTATAGTTTTTTTGTTGTGAGAGACCATCTGAGTAAACGCCGAAAAATATATACAAACTTTTTTTTTGTCAATGCCCTTTGATCCATTATCGCACTTAATTGGCAGCGCCATCCTGATGTTTCTGTGATTGTCACATCTTTTCACAATTTGAACACGTACAAAGAGTGCCAATTAGACACTAGAAAAAACACTATCACCCGCTGGACAGTACACAATAAATAATCATATGTTGAGGTTTTTAGCTCCACTGGCCAGAGGCCAGCGGGGCTTATGTCATGGTCCTGTGTCCGTCGTGCGTGCGTGCAAGCGTTAACTTTTCCTTAAAACATCTTCTCCTAAACTACTGGTCCAATTCTGATGAAATTTCTCAGTAATGTTCCTGGGGTGAACCTCTACCAAATTTCTTCAAATTATGCCCATGGGGTCAAATTTGACCCTGCCCCGGGGGTCACAAAAATGAAAATTTGCTTATATAAGGCCTAGTTTGTGAAAATTTTAAAAATCTTCTCGTCCATAACCATTGGGCCCAGGGCTATCAAATTTGGTATGTAGAGACATCTCATAGTCCTCTTCCACAATTCTTCAAATTATGCCCCTGGGGTCAAATTTGACCCTGCCCCGGGGTTAACAAAATTGAACATATGCTTATATATGGCCTATTTTGTGAAAACTTTCAAAATCTCCCGTCCATAACCATTGGGCCTAGGGTTATCAAATTTGGTATGTAGAGACATCTAATAGTCCGCTACCAATTTTTTTCAATTTATGCCCCTGGGGTCAAATTTGACCCTGCCCCGGGGGGTAAAAAAATTGAACATATGCTTATATAAGGCCTATTCTGTGAAAACTTTCAAAACTTCTTGTCCATAACCATTAGTCCTAGGGCTATACAATTTGGTATGTAGAGACATCTAATAGTCCTCTACCAAATTTCTTCAAATTATGCCCTTGGGGTCAAATTTGACCCTGCCCTGGGGGTCACAAAATTGAACATATGCTTATATAAGGCCTATTTTGTGAAAAATATTTTCTCGCCCATAACCATTGGGCTTTGGTCTATCAAATTTGGTATGTAGAGATATCTAAAAGTCTTCTACCAAATTTCTTCAAATTATGTCCCTGGAGTCAAATTTGACCCTGCCCCGGGGTTCACAATATTGAACATATGCTTATATAAGGCCTATTTTGTGAAAACTTTCAAAATCATTCGTCCATAACCATTGGGCCTAGGGCTATCACATTTGGTATGTAGAAACATCTAATAGTCCTCTACCAAACTGCTTCAAATCATGCCCATGGGGTCAAATTCGACCCTGCCCCGATGGTCACAATATTGAACATATGCTTTTATAAGGCCTATTTTGTGAAAACTTTCAAAATCTTTTCGTCCATAACCATTGGGCCTAGGGCTAATACATTTGGTATGTAGACACATCTAATAGTCCTCTACCAATTTTTTTCAAATTATACCCCTGGGGTCAAATTTGACCCTACCCCGGGGGTCACAAAATTGAACATATTCTTATAAAGGGTCTATTTTGTGAAAACTTTACAAATTCTTGTCCATAACCATTGGGCCTAGGGCTACCAAATTAAGTGTGTAGTGACATGTAATAGTTTTCTTCTTAGTTTGTTCAAATTATGCCCCTGGGTTCAAGTTTGACCCTGCCCTGGGGGTCACAAAATTGAACATACGCTTATATAAGGCCTATTTTGTGAAGCCTTTAAAATCTCTTGCCCATAAACATTGGGCCTAGGGCTATCAAATTTGGTATGTAGTGAAATCTTATAGTTCTCTACCAAGTTTGTTCAAATTATGCCCCTGGGGTTAAATTTGACCCTGCCCCGAGGATCACAAAATTGAACATATGCTTATATAAGGCCTATTTTGTGAAAACTTCAAAAATCTCTTGTCCATAACCATCCAGCCTAGGGCAATCAAATTTGGTATGTAGTGACATCTTATAGCCCTCTACCAAATTTGTTCAAATTTTATCCCTGGGGTCAAATTTGAACCTGCCCCGGGGGTCACAATATTGAACATATGCTTATATAATGCCTATTTTGTGCAAACTTTAAAGAATTTCTTGTCCATAACCATTGGGCCTAGGGCTACACAATTTGGTATGTAGTGACATTGTATAGTCCTCCACTTAGTTTGTTCGAATTGTGCCCCAGGAGTCAAATTTGACCCTGCCCTGGGGGCCACAAAAACGATTATATGCTTATATAGTGCCTATTTTGTGAAAACTTAAAACATCTTTCTGTTCTGACCATGAGGCAAAGGGCTACCAAATTTGGTATGTAGTGACATCTTATAGTTCTCAACCAAGTTTGTTCAAATTATGCCCCTTGGGTCAAATTTGACCCTGCCCGGGGGTCACAAAACTTAACATACGCTTATATGGGGCCTATTTTGTGAAAACTTAAAAAAAAAATCTTGTCCATAACCATTGGGTTAGGGCTACCAAATTTGGTATGTAGTGACATCTAAGAAACCTTTACTATATTTGTTCAAATAATGCCTGACCCGGCCCTGGGGGGTCACAAAATTGAATTAACGCTTATAAAGCGCCTTTTTTGTGAAATCTTTAAAAATCTTCTTGTCGAAAACCATTTAGACAATGGCTACCAAATTTGGTATGCAGTAACATCTTATAGTCCTCTACCAAGTTTGTTCAGATTATGCCCTTTGGGTCAAATTTGACCCTCATCTGTGGGTCACAAAATTGAACATTATATACGCTTATATCTTGCTTATTTTGTGAAAAGTTTTAAAATATTCTTGTCCTTAACTATAGGACCTACTCAAATTTTGCCCCTGGGGTTAAATTTGAACAAGCCCAGGGGTCACAAAAGTGAACATGTGCTTAAATAGAGCCTATATTTATTTAAGTATTTGCACATGCAGAGAATATTTGTTTCAGCCTTTTTCCAGCAGTGGAGCGATACAGGGCCATCATGACCCTCTTGTTTTTGTTTTGGGCGTGAAAACCAAGAGAAATGCATGAACATTATACATCATCATCAAATTTATTGAACTTTGCGAACGCTAAGTGCTACGTTGATATACTCGTATTTTTTATTAGCAAAACAAACACAATGTTTAATGGCTTTAATATATATCCAATGATGTAATAACAACATATTATATAACACGATGTCATAATAACATGTACTTAAAAATAGAACAGGAATGTATTTCCGATTTCCGGCTTATCAAGCATTGTGAATGTATGTACAACGCTCGGAAAGTAACGCGCGTAAAACGAGTTATGCGCATTGGAGCCTGAAATAGAAAATAAATAATAAAGCATAATTTATTCCAAATAATTAGACGTAATCTATCGATTACATTTAACTAGAGCTGCAACTATTCGATCCGATTCATCGAAAATCGATTCGAAATGCTTCGATTCGATAATGATACCAAACCTACCATATTCGATTCGATTCTTTAACATATATACATTATATATACATAGATACGTAAAGCACGTTGTATTCCGACTATTGATAAGGGAAGGTGAAGGTTTTATCTTTACCTGTAATTACGACGCGCGTGATTGGTTGCTTATTACTTTAGTCATCCAATCAATAAGCGCGTTACGGTCTACTTTCGGAAAAAGCGTTAAAATGGCTGAAAAAGTTGTTGTCGACGAATTGAAATTATCAGATGCGCCTAAGAAGCTAAAATCAAAAGTGTGGCGGTATTTGGGTTTCGGAATGGTTGCCCTACAGATAAAGCAAAGTGCAAACTGTGCTTCACGGATGTGGCGTACGCTAAGTCCGGCTCAACCACTAATCTAATACAACATGTCTAACGCAAACATTAGTTCTTCTTGAATGCTCCGAGCTTTTATGAGTACATACGTACAGCTCCAGGACCCGGAGGGTCAATAGCTGGGAGTTGGATTATTGCAACTACCGCAAACATTACGTTGATTTAGCAAGACTAAGAGGTCGCACAAGTGCAACTACGGAAGTCGCGAGCCAGAAAAGTAGTTCTAATTTCTGTTAGAATTTTGTTAAGTTTATTAGAGAATGTGATTTGTCCTACAGGTAACAGGTGATGCTGTCATGGCACAATGGTAGACATGCTTATAGCGGTTTTGGGTAAAAGTATAATGGTGATAGTACTACCATTCCACTGATTCCAGATACGTTATTATTATTTTATTTTTTTTCATTATTGTGTTTTCAACACAATCTTCTAGTGAGAAGTTTTTATATTAAAATTCCTAATTTGCTATTCTTTTTTATGTGTTTTATTGAAATCACATTTGAACAGAAATGTTAATTTTGAGGCATAAGAGTGAATGTATGATAAAACTAGGTTTGAAGATGAATCGAATTGAAAATATCGGTATCGGAGTGTCTGAAATCGAAATCGAATCTTGCTGTTGGTGAATCGTTGCAGCTCTACATTTAACCTTTAAATGAAAGTGTTACTTAAACAATTTTCTGTGTCTTAAGGCGCGAGTATTTTGCTAAACACTGTTAACAAAAGGGCTACATGTTATAATTCTTAATGAAATGCTAAAAAAGTATTAACATAATTAATAACGTCAATAAACACACACGGTAAGATCAAAGATTAAATGGAAAACTTATATTTCTCGTAAATTATCAAATTATTAGTTTTTTTCTAAATCTAATACCATGAATAGAGAGACAAGGTATTTATAACCGACCAATGACGAAACACTATGCAACTTTCAATTTACATAATGCTACGCTTCATGGATATGGCAACAATATGGAATTTAAACAGTGGTAGTGTATTCCGGCCTGGAATATAATTGATTGTAAGTTTTAATAAACATTCTGCTAATGCAATTAGCTAAATAATGTTTACATGTTATGTTCAATAATTATTGCATGATCATTCTGCGCTGTTATATTAATTTGGAGTCGTTAAAGCTTCCGACATTACTTCATCAAGTTCATGTCGGAACGGGAGTATTTTAGCTAATATGCCCATTGTATACAACAACAACAAAAGCTTTATTATTGCAATGTATAATGTAAGTGTATATAGATATGTTTCATGTAATGTAGTGTAACCCTCAATGTAAATCGCTTAAAAAGGTGAACCACGGCAGTTCACGGTGATTCACGCTGATTTCGTAACAGCGAGATACATCGCGCGACGGTCACCATGGAGTCGCCGAGACATCACCCAAATTTTCTTGTCGCTCGGAATCACCGCGATTTGTCACGATGCATCGATTGCAGTGATGCGAGAATCGCGGCAAAAATCACGGGTCGCGTAGAGTATGTTCAGTTTCCGACATAGTCGGAAAAGCTAAACAAAAACGCGACACGACGGGTCCAAACTTAAACACAAAAAAACATTCACCGAGTGGAAGGGACAAGTCCCGTGGCTAATCGTTTAAAATATTGAAGGGGAGACCCGTTTTAATTGTGAACTATGTAAAAAATCATCTAAGGCATGCAATCCAAGCACAGTTTGGGCATATGAAGGTATTTGAAAACTAAAATTGTATAATACTGAAAAGACACTGTTGAACTCGTATAAATAAAGTTGCTAGTATGTTTATTTTGATTTTTTTTTGCATGAAAATAACCATTATTATTTATTTTTAGGTCATTTATAAAAAATAAGAATTATTTTCCAAACCTTAGTTGTAACGTTAAGAATAAAATTTCAGAGTTAAGAATTGTTTTTGAAAATCTGGTAGTAATTTAAGAATTTCACAAAACCTTATCTGGAGCTCTGCTGCTGTGCTCCCCATTACGCAGCACATTCACACTAAGCAAACTTACTCATCTGATGCTTACCTGCACCTGAATGACAAAACATTGGAGGAGCTGTGTGATGCTTTCAAAAACAGAAATCAGAGAAATCTAATGCTGTAACTTGTGTGACTAACCAGTGTTTGTTTTGGTCAAAAATATCTCCTATAAGTTTTTGACTGTACAGTTCTTATCTCAGAGTGTAACTGTAACTGCAAATCAAAATTGCAGTACTTGAATAAACGTTGAACATGCCCAATATTGCATGTGTTTATATAAAGAAGACAAAATAACAAATGAAAACAAATTTATTTGTTAAACCACTGACTCATTTAAGCATGATAAATTCACAATGTTTTCCCAAAATGGGTTGTTTCATCGAAGCAAAAATTCCCAAAATGGAAAATTTTGTCGATAAAAAATTCCCAATTTGGTCAGACTCCTTTTCCCAAAATAGGCAGAAAACCCCCTGAGTATCTTAGTGTTCTTATCTGAGACCTCCTAAATCCTCTGTAGTAACTCCTGCTCCCTCTGAAACCACTCATCCTGCTCCCTACAACACATTCAAGTTGAGAGACTATTACCATTCGACAGTTTCAGACATGGTGTGTTTCCATATCTAGACCGTGTCACAACAGTGAACAGTTTCTTACTATGCCACATGTATTGTAAAACGATTCATAATCATCAAGTTGTAAAAATTCTTAGTTTAAACAGGGGCATAACTTAAGCAAATGTTAAGGCAGGCTTAAATAAAAATTACACATCTATAACTTCAATTGCCTGCCAATTTGAATGCTTTACATGAAAAACTGCCCAGAACATTGTCTAACATGCTTGTGTGTCCATGATAATTCCTGTATACCCCATTCTACCTTGTAGTGAGATCATAATTATACTTATACTATAATACCAAAACAGGCCAGGTGTTTTCATAATAACATAGTACTTCTTATTTAAGAGATAAGAGTGGTTTTCCTTATGTTCGCCTGATATTCTCCTCTTATGCTGCATATAAGGACTTGGTTTTATAATTGTCTATCTTAAGAAGGCGAAAAGAAGGATGCTTTGAATGTTTTATGATTCTCTTTGTGATATAGACACTATGTTCTAATCTTAGATGGGTAGGGCTTGTGTGATACATATTTCTAAGAAAACACAAAGTATTAGTGCCATCCAAAGTAGAAATATGCTCTCAACTCATATTTGTTATCGGCCTGGTTACTCAAAATCTCTCAGTTAGCTTCAGGTTATAAACACTGCCTCAAATTAATAAACAGGCCACACATTTTATTACTCTAAGACTACTTTTAGACAATATTTGAGATTGCAACATGTAAGAATATTTTTGCACAAAGAATAGACAGCAAACATTAACCTAAATCTGGTCTTTATGCATGAATATATTAAACGTTTTGCTTTGATACATGTGTTTGTTTTTCCTACTGGAATCAAATTATAATGATCAAAGTACAATGCAAAAAAATGGTATACATGTAGCTCTTCTTTACCGAAGGCCTGAAGAGCTTATGTAATGGCGTGGTTTCCGTCGTCAGTCTGTGTGTGCGTGTGTGGGTTAGACTTTTTCTTGTTTACGTAATAAAGTCCACAGTTTTCATCTGATTCTTTTCAAATTTGTTCAGTGTCTTTATATTAATGAGGACCCGAACCCTATTGAAATGGGTTACATCAGAGAAAAAAGTCCAGAATTATCTCCCCTTGAATTTGGGAAAATGTGAAATAAGGCTTGTTTACGCGATAAAGTCCACAGTTTTCATCTGATTCTTTTCAAACTTGTTCAATGTCTTAATATTAATGAGGACTCGAACCCTATTGAAAATGGGTTACCTCAGAGTAAAAGGTCCAGAATTATCTCCCCTTGAATTTGAGAAAATTGTGAAATAAGGCTTGTTTACGCAATTAAGTCCACAGTTTTCATCCAATCAATTCCCAACTTGCACAGTGTCTTAATCTGAATGATGAGTCAAACCCTATTGAAAATGAGCAATATCGGAGTTATAAGTCCAGAATTATCTCCCCTTGAATTTGAGAAAAAGAGATGTGCATATTATCAGGGGGTTTTGGTCTGATGATTTTTCATAGAGTTATGGCCCTTTTAAATTTTCCATTAACTGTACATATAATGCAATTCTTGTCCGGGCTATTTCTCAGCAACTAATGACCGGAATTCAATGAAACTTTATGGGAAGCTTCACTACCAAGAGGAGATATGCATATTATCAGCGGGTTCTGGTTGGATGATTTTTCACCGAGTTATGGCCCTTTGAAATTTTCCATAAACTGTACATATAGTGCAATTCTTGTCCGGGCTATTTCTTAGCAACTAATGACCGGAATTCAATGAAACTTTAATGAAAGCTTCACTACCAAGAGGAGATGTGCATATCATCAGCGGGTTCTGGTCGGATGATTTTTCACAGAGTTATGGCCCTTTGAAATTTTCTATAATTTTTTTTTGTCCCTCCAACTACTGTGCCCTCAAGACGTTTCCATTTATCTGAATATATAGTGCAATATTGTGGCAAAAAAAACTTTGGGGAGCAAAGGTTTCTTGTTTTATGTAATGAAGTCTATAATTTTCATCCAATTCTTGGTAAACTTGCACAGTGTAGTGTCTTTGTATCAATGAGGTCTTAAACCCTTTTTTAAAAAGAGCAATATCAAAGCAATAAGTCCAGAATGACGTCCCCTTGAATATGAGAAAATTTTGAAATCCTGCTTGTTTACGCAATCAATTCCACAGTTTTCATCCAATTATTTCCAAATGTGCACAGTATCTTTATATCAATGAGGACGTGAACCCTATTGAATATGAGCAGTATTGGAGGAATAAGTACACATCAGATATTTTACAACATCATTTCATTGAAGGTGAAATTTTGGTTTACTATACAATATACAAAAGTGATTTTTTGCCACTCATCATGGGTAATTTTATGTCAAATTCCTTGAGCTATTCGGGCTACAATACATTTTTTATTCTTAAAGTGTTTGATAAATATGTCATGCTTGAGTAAATTTTCTTCAGCAAGTCACGTTAGATTTATTTCTTTATGTGTATTGTGTGGTGAAGTTACTATGAAAATACCTTTGGTATTTTTGCATTTGAAATATTTTAACACTTGAATAGATGTGTATTATCTTCGTATTGTGAATTATTTTGGTGAGTTTTTCATTTTAAAGCATTTCTGTACCACCATGATATTTGAACATTGAAGGATTGTTTATATATCAAGAATATGAAAGCAGAATTTTTCATCTAGTTGTGTTTATGTAAGATGGCTTCAATAGGAAATACATTTTGAGTAAGCATGGTTTATTGATCAATAGACACTAATTTGGGATTCAGATGTGTAGGGATTGGACCAAGAGGACGTTGGCCTGCCTGTAACTGATTAGCCAAAGGCTTTTATAATGAGTATATAGCTTTATCCAAAGTTCTTCTAAAAGTTCGTTCAATTTTTTCTCCTAATATCTAAATTGACCCTGCCCAGGGTAAGCCCTGAGATGGTAAAACCCTAGGCTTTCATATTTGGTATGTGGTTTCATTTACATGTCCTCTGCATGCAAAGATTGTCCAAATATTGTGGCTGGGCTCATAAACTGCCCCACCCCAGCAGTCACCAGTTTAACAAATACTAAATTAAAGACTTTCTTTATAGAATTCCTTAAACAAATTATCTGATCTTACACAGCAAAGGCGACTCAATGTTTTCATTTTTGGTATGTAGCATCATCTAGAGGTCATATACACAATTTTACAGATAATGCTCTTTGGGTCAATGCTGGCGCCAAATATTTTTTTCTACATAATGTCTTATGGACAAAAGTGGCCATGCTCTAAGTGTAACATATTAAATGTAGCTTTGTCTGCAAAAAGGAAAGACAATTAAGGCCAGTTGGTGTAATAATTTGTATGTAACTTCAGATCATGGTCGTCTACAAAGTTTTAAATACTTAATTAAAGACATACCTAGTCTCGGGTCGAAATTGGCCTAACCTGTTGGTGGTATGGACTTTTTAATACATACTTTTTAGCAAGATGTGTTAACGTTATGCCACAGTTGTAAAAACAAAAATTAGCCTTAAAGCAGGGGCCTGTAGATTTATACATTTGAGTTACAGTTTCTCAGTTGAGCATTCAAAGATCCTCAGAGATCTCTTGTTAATTAGTAGTTTAACAAATCTATTTGGTTGTTTGCGTATTGGAATATCAGTGAAAATCATGTTGAAACCTTACTACTTGGATGGGGAGAATGACAATGGCTGTCAGTCAAACAACTTTCATGTTATTTGTTGTAGGAAGGTAAAAATACATCATTAATTTCTATTACAAAGAGAATGTTGTTGTTGCGAGAAGAAAATGAAACATTTCAATAAAACAACAACTTTGATCTGAACTGAATTATGTGAATACACCATAATTTTATACAATACTTTAATGTATAGCTAGATACATGAATGTACAATCTTAAATTCAATCTAAAAAAGTTATACATCATCTACATGACATCTTCAATCTAACAAAGATGCATATCATATGCATGGATATTATATTTCTTATTGAAGGAAGTTTATGAAACATGAGGATAGTTTTAAAAAGATATTTTGAGATTGTTTTGGTGGGATTCTTGCTAAACAACAATCTGATTTTTCCTGCTTACAAAAGAATAAACATATTTATAATCATTGTAGTAATATTCATAAGATTTAAAAAAAGTATATAAAAACAACTCAAACATGAAATAGTCAGATATTCAAGGAGCTTAATGGATTGGAAAAAAATATTAAGTTTTCTTTAAAGTAAGTCAAATATTGTAAACACTACCACATCACAACTCACAACACAACCAACGGCTTTTTTGTGTGCTAATACATTTAAAGAAAGGACAGCAATTAAATATACATGTTAAGCTATAAAACATTTAAGATAGAATTTAAAAAATGATTTGAATGATAATTGACAGTGTCATATAATAATGGTTACTGTATAGCTATCACAAATATGTCAAGCACAATTGGTTGTGACTGTTTATTAAAATATTGCTACCAACAATGCCATCATATTTATAGAAAAAAAAATCATCAATTTTAGTAGTTATTATTTTTTCACCTGATTGCTCAGGTGAGCTTTTGTGACAGGTCTTTGTTCGTCGTATGTCCGTCTGACTGTTAACATTTGCTTGTAAACTCTCTAGAGGCCACATTTCTTGTCCCATCTTCATGAAACTTGGTCAGAAGCTTTGTCCCAATGAAATCTCGGCCGAGTTCGAAACTGGGTTTTGCAGGGTCAAAAACTAGTTCACTAGGTAAAAAAAAGAAAAAACTTGTAAACACTCTAGAAGTCACATTTCATGCCCAATCTTCATGTTACTTTGTCGAAATGTTTGTCTTAATAATATCTTGGTTGAGTTCAAAAGTGGTTCCAATCCGTTGAAAAACATGGCCGCCAGTGGGCGGGGCAGTTTTCCTTATTTGGCTATAGATAAACCTTGTTAACACTCTAGAAGTCACAATTTTAGTCCAATCAGCATGAAAGTTGGTCAAAACATTGGTTTTATTGATATCTCGGACGAGTTTGAAAATGGTCGGGATCGGTGAAAAAACATGGCCGCCAGTGGACGGGTCATTTTTCTCTATATGTTTATAGTGAAAACATGTGAACACAGTAGAAGTAACATTTTTGGCCCAATTTTCATGAAATTTGCTCAGAACATTAATTTTTAATTTTGTTTCCTTGATACGAGAGTTGAGTTAAAAAATGGTTCCGGTCAGTTGAATAACATGGATGCTGGGAGGGGGGCAGTTTTCTCATTATGCCCCCCACACCTTTCGGAGAAGAGGGGGTATATTGTTTTGCTCATGTCGGTCCGTCTGTCCACCAGATGGTTTCCGGATGATAACTCAAGAGCGCTTATGCCAAGGATAATGAAACTTCATACGTACATTGATCATGACTCGCAGATGACTCCTATTGATTTTCATGTCACTAGGTCAAAGGTCACGATGACCCGAAATAGTAAAATGGTTTCTGGATGATAACTCAAGAACACTTATGCCTAGGAACATGAAACTTCATAGATACATTGATCATGACTCGCATATGACCCCTATTAATTTTCAGGTCAAAGGTCAAGATCACGGTGACCCAAAGCAGTAAAATGGTTTCAGGATGATAACTCAAGAACGCTTATGCATAGGATCATGAAACTTCATAGATACATTGAACATGACTCGCAGATAACCCTATTGATTTTCAGGTCACTAGGTCAAAGGTTAAGCTCACGATGACCCGAAATAGTAAAATGGTTTCCGGTTGATAACTCAAGAACGCTTATGCCTAGGATCATGAAACTTCATAGGTAAATTGATCAAGACTCGAAGATGACCCCTATTGATTTTCAGGTCACTATGTCAAAGGTCAAGGTCATGGTGACCTGAAATAGTAAAATGGTTTCTGGATGATAACTCAAGAATGCTTATGCCTAGGATCGTGAAACTTCATAGGTACATTGATCATGACTCGCAGATGAAATAATGATGAAACTTGACCAGGATGTTTGTCTGCACAATATCTAGGTCAAGTTTGACATTTGGTAAGGGTTGAATGAACCGACTCCTCTCAGGTGAGCGAACTAGGGTCATCTTGGCCCTTTTGTTTTTTGTTTACACCTGGTTATATTTAACCTATATATTTTAGCTCGATTTCCTAAGGCTTATTTAAAACTCTCAAGTCCATTAATTTCCTGGGACTAGAACCAGTACTTCAGGTCTATGGGAGAGATCTGAAGAACGCTCCCACAGTGGGGATCGAAACCATGACCTCCTAGTTGCTTGGCAGACTCCCTATCTACTATGCCACGGGACCTGATTGCCAAGTCTTGCAGTTTTTCCAGTATACATACATTCATGAGCAGTGTTGTTTTATGCTGATATTTTTGCACTATTTCAGTGGTCCACAACGAAGATATAATGGTGCAGAGGATTTAGGTAAATGTTCATTATTCTGTTATTGTTTGTTTAAGAAGAAATTTAATTTGCAAAGAGGATGTTATAATAGTTATTCAGCAAGAGTACCTTTTTTCATAATTTTTAACCAGGTTTTCCGAAGGAAAAACTGGTTATTAGATTGGCGAACTTCAGCGGGCGGGCGGAACAAGCTTGTCCAGGCCATAACTATGTTGTTCATTGTGAGATTTTAAAATCATTTGGCACATTTGTTCACCATCATTGGACGGTGTGTCGCGCGAAAGAATTATGTCAATATCTCCAAGGTCAAGGTCACACTTTGAGTTCAAAAGTCAAAAATGGCCATAAATGAGCTTATCCGGTCAATAACTATGTCTTTCATTTTTAGCTTTTATAATTATTTGACACGTTTGTTCACAATCATTGGACGGTGTGTCATTCCAAAGAATTACGTCGATATCTGCAAGGTCAAGGTCACACTGTGAGTGCAAAGAGCAAAAATGGCCATAAATGATCTGGTATGGGCCATAACTATGTCATTCATTGTTTATTTATTTTTCCTCAATTTATTATATTAAAGTCATAGTTATGCCCCCCTTCGAAGAAGAGGGGGTATATTGCTTTGCATATGTCGGTCTGTCGGTCAGTCGGACCGTCCACCAGGTGGTTTCCCGATGATAAATCAAGAACGCTTGGGCCTAGGATCATGAAACTTCATAGGTACATTGATCATGATTCGCAGATGAACCCTATTGATTTTCAGGTCACTAGGTCAACGGTCAAGGTCGAGGTGACCAGAAATAGTAAAATGGTTTCCAGATGATAACTCAAGAACGCTTAGGCCTAGGATCATGAAACTTGATAGGTAGATTGGTAATGACTCGCAGATGACCCCTATTGATTTTCAGGTCACTAGGTCAAAGGTCAAGGTCACAGTGACCCGAAATAGTAAAATGGTTTCCGGATGATAACTCAAGAACGCTTAGGCCTAGGATCATGAAACTTGATAGGTAGATTGATAATGACTTGCAGATGACCCCTATTGATTTTCAGGTCACTAGGTCAAAGGTCAAGGTCACAGTGACCCGAAATAGTAAAATTGTTTTCCGGATGATAACTCAAGAACGCTTATGCCTAGGATCATGAAACTTCATAGGTACATTGATCATGACTCGCAGGTGACCCCTATTTATTTAAAGGTCACTAGGTCAAAGGTCAAGGTCACGGTGACCCGAAATAGTAAAATGGTTTTCGGATGATAACTCAAGAACGCTTATTCCTAGGATCACGAAACTTGATAGGTAGATTAATCATGACTTGCTGTTGACCCCTATTGATTTTCAGGTCACTATATCAAAGGTCAAGGTCACGGTGACCCGAAATAGTAAAATGGTTACCGGATGATAAATCAAGAATGCTTATGGCTAGGATCATGAAACTTCATAGGTACATTGATCATGACTGGCAGATTTTCAGGTCACAAGGTTAAAGGTCAAGGTCGCAGTGACAAAAAACATATTCACACAATGGCTGTCACTACAACAGAGAGCCCATATGGGGGGCATGCATGTTTTACAAACAGCCCTTGTTGTTATATTGATTTTAAACTTTGTATGATATATGGATTGGTGAGCGAAACATGTCAGAGTATATGTATACAATTTTGTATTATAATGCTTTCGAATTACTTGCAGGAGCAATTATCAAGAGAGGGGAGAGCAACATAACTGTATTTGTATTTTTTTATTTGCTTTTTAAATATTTTTTAAGTGAATTTATATGTTGTTTTTAACTAATTTTGCATTTGTCTTTATTGCAGATTAGCTTGCACTTTGGACATAAACCAGAGACAATTAATACTGTAAATACTAGCCATTATTATGGGGAAATGTTGTACATAATCATAATAATAATAATTCAATAACAGTGACATGGTTAGAGTAGTAAGTAATTAATTACTTATGAGAAGTAAAAATTTTACTGTGATAAGTAGAATTACTTCCAGTTTGGTATCGGTGTTGTTTCTGTTCTTAATATTTGTGAGCATAGGTTCAAGTCGTGTCGACTTGATTTTCGGAGAGTGGGAAATTGGTTACACAACACTAATTGTATAGACCTGTTACATTATCCCCCCTCTCCAAAAATCAAGTCGTCACGACTTGAACCTATGTATAGGTGGTGTATTGGTTGTGACTAGTTCGACACACAGAAGTTCCCGTTTATAATGCTTTGTTTTATATTTCGAGATTAAAGGCTCGAATATCAATGGGAATCTTTTATGTTTTATAACATCTTAGTGACAGCTATGGTTATCTTTGTGTAAAGGTATCTGTCCCTGTGTATTTCCTGCATTTATTGCCCAACTCGCTTCTATTTTCTTCTTTCCTTTTTGAAAAAACTCTTGGGCTGTCAATAACGTTTACATTGGTTGTTGCACATCACTTTCACTTTGAAATATTAATATTACAGCAGTCACAGTGCTAACCTCCCCAAGGCTGAGAGAGACCAGGTCGAGAGTAGCTTATACTTCGTAAGTAATATGTGCAGTTTGTCAAAGTAAAGATGTATAAACACTATTGTTATTGTCACTGTGTTGTTTTCAGGATACCTGTGTTTTAAGATAATTATTATGTTATCTTTCTATGCCATTTGTATGTAAATATGTTGATTGGAACCACCACACAGCTTACCATTGTTTTAAAGTTGAATATGTGTTTGATGTGTATGTATAATTATTGAGTACTCAAGGTCAATAAACGTGTAACTGTCAGTGCCTTTGTTGGGATTCTGCCCCACATTTTGGAGCTGCCAGTGTTACAGTACATAATAAAGTATGAAGTATGACCAGTTTATTGGTATGCACATTCGAAGGACATACTTTTATCAATTTTTTTTTAAATACATGTACATGGGATAATCCAGAAATACGTATACATTTTTGCCGTAATTTCAAGGTCAATATAATACAATTGATATTTTTCGCAAGATATGTATGTTAAATATTATGTTCGATTTAATAATGTGTGACATTTTCATTTGACGTCCTTCATTCCAGTTGTCGTGTGGCATGTCAGCGTTGATGGAGTAATGTTAAATATTACTGTTCGTTGTTTATGATGGCTTTATTTACGAATGATATAAATAATGATAAGGACCATTATTCGCTTTCTCTTTATGTTAAATGTGTTACTGCTATGTACATGCTCTGCGTTTTTTGTACAAAAGCCTACGTATTTCTGGATTATCCTTCGTATATTGACTTTCGTGTGAAACTATGTTATTATATCAGTTATGAAGTGTTCTTTTTCTGAATATAAAACTTTGACCAGCTTGATTGTCTTATAGAAAAAATAATAACTAATTATATTTAATTTAACTCAGTATTTGTAGAGTTGGAATTAGCACTTTTAATTGCAATATATCATCATATTTTTTATTTATTTTACCAGTGGACAGAAACTCCGACGCCTGAAAGAAACTATACAGGACCTGTCCGCGGGTGTCCCAAAAATGCACAGTAGCAAAGAAGGTAGGATCAAAAGTATATCTACTGAATCAATCAGTTTACAGATGAAATAATTTTGAAAATATAATTATTTTTTCTGTAAGCCATTATAATCGTAACGTCTGGGAAAACGTCATTGAGGACTCCGCCTTGATTGTTTTTACCCCATTTGAGTACGACGTACCCATGATGAGCTTTTGTAATCGTCTCTTTTTTAGCTTATCTATATTTTGAAAAAAAATTATGAGCTATTTTCATCACCTTGGCGTCGGTTTCGGCGTCGGTGTCCGGTTAAGTTTTGCGTTTAGGTACGCTTTTCTCATAAAGAATTAATGCTATTGCATTCAAACTTAATACACTTACTAACTATCATGAGGTGACAGGGCAGGCAAAGTTAGATAATTCTGGTTTGCATTTTGACAGAATTATATGCCCTTTTTATACTTAGAAAATTTAAAATTTTGGTTAAGTTTTGTGTTTAGGTCCATTTTATTCCTTAAGTATAAAAGCTATTGCTTTCATACTTGCAACGCTTACTAACTATCATAAGGGGACTGTGCAGGCAAAGTAATGTATTTCTGACTGGCATTTTGACAGAATTATGTGCCCTTTTTATACTTAGAAAATTGAAAATTTGGTTAAGTTTTGTATTTAGGTCCACTTTTTTCCTAAAGTATCAAAGCCATTGCTTTCATACTTGCAACACTTACTAACTATCTTAAGGGGCCTGTGCAGGCAAAGTTATGTTACTCTGACTGGCATTTTGACGGAATTATGTGCCCTTTTTATACTTAGAAAATTAAAAATTTTGTTAAGTTTTGTGTTAAGGTCAACTTTTTAACTAAAGTATCAAAGCCATTGCTTTCATTCTTGCAACACTTACTATTTTAAGGGGACTGTGAAGGCAAAGTTATGTAACTCTGACTGGCATTTTGACGGAATTATGGGCCCTTTATACTTGAAAATTTTGTTAAGTTTGTGTTTTGGTCCACTTTACTCCTAAAGTATCATAGATATTGCTTTCATACTTGGAACTCTCGCAAACTATCATAAGGGGACAGTAAAGGACAAGTTGCATAACTCTGGTTGTCATTTTTACGGAATTATAGCCCTTTTTTTACTACGTAACTTTGAATATGCGGTTACATTTTGTGTTTAGATCCACTTTACTTCTAAAGTATCAAGGCTATTGCTTTTAAACTTTAAATACTTTCATGCTATCATGAGGGTACTTTACCTGGCAAGTTGAATTTTACCTTGACCTTTTAATGACCTTGACTCTCAAGGTCAAATAATTAAATTTTGCTAAAATTGCCATAACTTCTTTATGATTAGATTCGATTGATACTACCCCCCGGAATGCTCCCCCCCCATTATTATTTTTTTAATTAAAGATCATTAATAAATGACCACCACACCCTCACACTATACCTGGCCCACCCCCACCCCAAAAAAATAATGTTTATGCCCCCGGTAGGGTGGCATATAGCACCCGGGTGTACATTGTCCAGGGTAATCATGGAACTTAGGCTGGAAATCCATGGTATAACATGGAATTCCATGGAAATCCCTGGAATTTGAAACAGTTTCCAGGGTTTTCCAGGGTTTTGTTCTTGAAATGTCCATGAAACGTGGACTTTTTTTCCAGGCATTTTCCAGCCTTGGGTGGAAAAGCATGGAAAAGGAATGGAAAACACTGGATTTAGGCTGGATAACCATGGAAAATATTTCCAGATAGCATGGAAAGTGGAACATAGAATTTCTTAAGCATGGAAAAGACTTTAACATTTTCAGCTGACCCTGGAAAAAACTTAGACTTTATAAGAGGAGAAAATAACTTATAAAAATGCAACACATTTTATTCAAAGTAAATCAGAGTTCAACAATTTACACAACATATGAATAAAACATAAAACAATGTGCATAGTTTGGGCAGAAATAGTAGTAGTTATAGTAGTAGTAGTAGTAGTAGAAGTAGTAATACTGGTGCTGGCAGTAGAATATGTTGTAGGAGTAGAAGTAAAAGTGGTTGTTGTATAAGTTGTACAAGCAGTTAAACTACTGATAATTATACTATTGGTGCAAATTGAAGTGACAGTAGCAGTAGTAGCAGTTATTATTGTGTTGTTGTTTTAGCATTTACAGGAATAGTAGCAGTAATGGTAGCAATAGTAGTATAAATAATATTAAGAATACTAGTAGCAGCAGTAGAAGTAGTAGTTAAGGAAGTAGCATTAGCAGCAGCAGCAGTAGTAGTAGTAGAAGTAGTAGTAGCAGAAGTAGTAGTAGTAGAAGTAGCAGCAGCAGAAGTAGCAGTAGCAGCATCAGTAGCAGTAGTAGTAGCAGTAGAAGTTGAAGTACTAGTAGTAGTAGTAGTAGTAGGAGTAGTAGTAGTAGTTACAGCAGCAGCAGCAGCAGAAGTAGTAGTAGTCGCTGCAGCAGGATTTGTAGTAGTAGTAGCAGCAGCAGCAGCAGTAGTAGTAGTAGCAGCAGCAGCAGCAGGAGTGGTAGCAGCAGCAGCAGTAGCAGTAGTAGTAGTAGTAGTTGAAGCAGTAGTAGTAGTTGAAGCAGTAGTAGTAGTAGTAGCAGTAGTAGCAGCAGTAGTAGTAGTAGTAGTAGTAGTAGTAGTAGTAGAAGTAGTAGTAGTAGAAGTAGTAGTAGTAGTAGTAGTAGAAGAAGTAGCAGTAGTAGTAGTAGTAGTAGTAGTAGTAGTAGTAGTAGTAGTAGTAGTAGTAGTAGTAGTAGTAGTAGTAGTAGTAGTTGTTGTTGTTGTGGCTGTTGTAATAGTAGTAGTAGTTTTGCAGAAGTAGTAGTAGAAGTAGTAGTACTAGTAGTAGAAGTAATAGTAGTAACTTTCAAAGCAATTTCTACAAGTTTAAATTCCTTAACCCTGTTCAAGGTGTATACACACTCAATATTTAACTACAGTCCAGGTTTGCAATTAACAAACTATCTGAAAAGCCTGTGTGTGAGTCAGATATGGCTGCGGCTAATCTATTGGTTATAAAATATCACAGCCTTTTCTGATTGGCTGAGTTCAAATACAGAAAGTTTACCTGTTAGATTGAAATTCCGGAGCAGGCGTATTGTAGAAATATGCAGGTTAAACTTGTTGTTAAAATGAAGTTAATGTAATTTCACAAACAGTAGAGTTAATGAGTTTTTCCATTAACAAGAATTTCTTAAAATAATAATGTATGGATATTATTTGGAAAGTGACATGAAATGTTGTTAAAAAGTGATGCATACAAGTGTTTCAGAAGTCTGTCCAGGAATAGAACAACTGAAGGTTTGTGCTTTTCATTATTTCTAAATATTCCTTTAAATTTATTCTTCTTATGTCATCATTGTAGACCTTTTTTATGTGACATTTTAGGTAAAAGTATGGCAAATATAGAAGTTTAAAAGCAGCTGTCACACACATTTTCACTAAGTGCAGTTTGCAGCTTGATAAAGGAAGTCCTATGTGGAGATATAAACCCATTTATGCCCAGTGGGCTCTCCCATCCTTCTAAATTGGATCAATTTATTTCCAAAATTAGGGATGTCAAGTATATTTAGTTCTATATTTAGAATATTTTATAAAGAAATTTCTTTAAGCAAACAGCGCAGACCCAGATGAGACGCCGCATTATGCGGCGTCTCATCTGGGTCTTCGCTGTTTGCAATGTCCTTTTTTCAGGACGCTAGACATGGATGGGTTAATAAGCTTGAATGTAGTATCGGAAGTTTATAATGCATGGCTAGGGAACTGAGGCTAAGGGAGTTATGTGCTGTGCATGATGAGAACTCAATGCTCATTAATGCTGTTAATGTTTATAAATAAATTAATTAAACCAATAGCATTGTTTTTTTAGGTTTCACTGTGCATTTTCATACCAATATAATTACACATCATTCTAATTATAGCAATAATAAATTTGTACTAATCATACCAACAAATTTTGTTATGATATGCTTTGTGATGTATTAACTTCATTGCAAGTTATTATTTAAAGACCATTTTACTAAATATTTAAAACAATAATTGAATTATTTTCTATATACATTTTCATTATGTGCTTTAACTGTAGCTGACCAGTTGATGGAAGATACTGCAGAGTTTGGCAGGGAAATAACCCAAGACAGCAAAGCGGCTCTTTTGGCGCATTTACCAAGAGGACTAACATGGCCACAAATTCATGGTAAATATTGTTATGCCCCGGGCTCATATAAGTAATTTAGTGTTAACCACCTGAAAGTATTTTGTCTTTTTGGTATCCAATATTTTTGTCTAGTTTCAATTACAGGTTATTTTTATATGAATTAGCAAATTAGCATAACTTTCATATAGCAATATCTGAATATAAAATTCCTATATATGTTTTGAGTTTCCAGATACATGCTAGTGTACCCCGTTTTGGGGCATTTAAGATAACAACAATATAAATTTCAAAATAAAAGAGAGTCATATAAAAATATAAGTTAAATCACCAATTTATTCACTTGAAAGTCTCAGTTTTCCTGTGTGGTTGCCTGTTTGCAAGTAGATTAAAGCCCGCTTGCAAACTTTAAAAGAATAAATTTCAGTAAATGGAAAAGAAATAATTGCTAACTACTTAGGATCGTAAATGTTCGCTCAAATACAAAAAAGCCAGATGTACCGAATTGAGCAGTGATATGAAATATATAAAATAGATTAAAATATGAATGAGCATTGAAGTATAGATATTCAATCATATGATTGCTGCAAATTTACTTTTACAGATGAATGTAAAAAACTTATGACTTTCTTGTAATATTGTTTGCTTTGTTTTTCTTTCAGAGATCATGCAGGAGCCATACAGTATAACAGCAGTACACGTTCTATAAAAGATCCACGACCTACTGATGCCCAGCTAATTAACAAAAAAGTTTTTAAAAACTGTAATTTTATCCCACCTGGGTACTTATAATTTACTAAGCTGCCTACACAAGTTTTAGACTTGCAATTATATTTTAAATTGTCACTTGGAAAGTAATACATGTACATGAATTATGTTCTGAATTTCTTTGAACAATAAAATTATATAAAAGTATTTTAATGAAATTAAGCACCTAAATTGCATTAAAGTGAAAGTAGCTGAGAACAAGATGTGTTTGTGAAACACAATGTCCCCCTATATGACGTTTGACCTTGAAGGATGACCTTGACCTTGACCCTTCACCACTCAAAATGTGCAGCTCCATGAGATACACATGCATGTCAAATATAAAAATTGCTAGCTTCAATATTGCAGAAGTTACATTACATGAGAAATTTTGACCCATATATTTGACCTAGAAGGATGACCTTGACCTTGACCTTTCACCACTCAAAATGTGCAGCTCCATAAGTTACACATGCATGCCAAATATCAAGTTGCTATCTTCAATATTGCAAAAGTTTTCATAAAATAAGTGATTTGGGCCACATATATTTGACCTCTGACCTTGAAGGATGACCTTGACCTTTCACCACTCAAAATGTGCAGCTCTATGAGATACACATGCATGCCAAATATCAAGTTGCTATATTCAATATAGCAAAAGTTTTTGCAAAATGTTAAAGTTGGCGCAAACCAACCAACCAACCAACAGACCAACCAACCAACAGACCAACCAACAGACAGGGCAAAAACAATATGTCCCCCACTACTATAGTGGGGGACATAAAAATAGTATCCTTGTGCTCATGGGCAGCTACATATATTGTGACATACATGCAGCTAAAATAACTTAAATTTTTCATTTTGTTTCTTGTATATCGTTTGTACAGGGTTCGTGAATTGTTACTGTATATTACTTGACTTGCTTGTATTTTGTTACTTTGAATACATGTTGTGAAGGTTGCATTATACTTTTTAACTTTTAAAGTAGCGCCTGTTCTGTTAAGTAAGGGCCTGATTTATGATAATGGACCTAGAGGCTGTGTAAGCATGTATTAAACAACACTTGTTTGATCTGAATAATTTGTTAAATAAATGTAACACAATTTGTAATCTGATGTTATATTTTGATGAATTGTGAACAAAATAATACATCGAAGAAACTAAGGCATTATGTTGATTTTTTGTTTTGTTTTAATCTAACCTTAAATTATGATTTACTTAAGCTGTGAGTATTGTATTCATTTAATACATGAATATTGTTTTTAGACCAGAAATTTCTTTTTCTATTCAGTGACCATGGTAAACGCTGGACAATTTTCCATGTTATACCAGGCATCCATGGAATATTAAACATGGAAAAACCCTGGAACATTTTCCAGGGTTTTCCAGCCAGCATGGAAAAAATACCGTCCGAATACTCCATGTAATCTGGAAAACCCTGGAAATAAATCCATGGTTTTCCAGATTACATGGAGTATTCGGACGGTATTTATTCCATGCTGGCTGGAAAACCCTGGAAATTGTTCCATGGTAATTATTCCAGGGAGCCTGGAAAACCATTGAAACTATTCCAGGCTATTTCCACATACCATGGACAATTTTCCATCCTTTTTTTAAAATATTGACGCTGGAAAAGGATGGAAACTTAGTCCGAATACTCCAGCCTCATATTTTCCATGGATTTCCATGGAAAACCCTGGACAAAGTACACCCGGGTCAGACCGTCAGTATGTCAGTCAGTCTGTCTTGTCAGTCCGAAAAAAAACTTTAACATTGGCCATAACTTTTTCAATATTGAAGATAGCAACTTGATATTTGGCATGCATGTGTATCTCATGAAGCTGCACATTTTGAGTGGTGAAAGGTCAAGGTCATCTTTCAAGGTCAAATGTCAAATTTATGGTGTCTGTCCGTCGGAAAACTCTAACATTGGCCATATCTTTTTCAATATTGAAGATAGCAACTTAATTTTTGGCTTGCATGTGTATCTCATGGAGCTGAACATTTTAGTGGTAGAAGTTCAAGGGCAAGGTCATCCTTCAAGGTCATCCTTCAAGGTAAAAAAAAAATCAAAGCGACGTTTTCATGAAGCTGCACATTTTGAGTGGTGGAAGTTCAAGGTCATCCTTCATGGTGAAGGTCATCCTTCAAGGTCAAAGGTCAAAAACAAATAACAAATTTCAAAGTGGCATCATGAAGCTGCACATTTTGAGTGGTGGATGTTCAAGGTCAAGGTCATTTTCAAGGTAAAGGTCATCCTTCAAGGTCTAAGGTAAAAAAAATCAAAGCGGCGTTATCATGAAGCTGCACATTTTGAGTGGTGTAGGTTCAAGGTCATCCTGCAAGGTCAAGGTCATCCTTCAAGGTCAAAGGTCAAACAAAATAATAAAAAAATCAAAGGGGCGTTATCATGGAGCTGCACATTTTGAGTAGTGAATTATCAAGGTCAAGGTCATCCTTCAAGGTTAAAAAAAAATAAATTCAAAGCGGCGTTCTCATGAAGCTGCACATTTTGAGTGGTGGAAGTTCAAGGTCAAGGTCATTCTTCAAGGTCAATTTCATCCTTCAAGGTCAAAGGTCAAAACAATAATAATTTCAAAGCAGTGTTATCATGAAGCTGCGCAATAGGGGGCATTGTGTTTCTGACAAACACATCTCTTGTTTTTTTTCAAACATGGTTAAAAAACACTAATATTTATTTTTATTATTTTATTTTTGAAATACTGTCCAACCATCCCATTCAAGAATCCCCCCTCCCCCATTTTTTTTTGCATTTATGGAAAATAATGTAATAAATGTCCACACCCCCACACTATACACCCCTCTTCACTCCAACCCTCCCTCCTTTGTGATTGAAATTGAGATAGGTCCCTACACCTTTAAAAAGAAAAATAGATGAGTGGTCTGCAACCGCAAGGCGGTGCTCTTGTTCTGCGTAAGTCGTCAGTCAAGAATCTTCGACATGTGAACACACTCGTAGCTGTATTTATAGCCTGATTGTTATGAAACTTAGAACATTCAGCCTCATGATATATATGTCGCGTTTGAAACTGGGGCTCGTAGGTTAAGAAAGTAGGTCATGAAGTCAAATTACAGAACGAGCTTGCGCACTCTATGGAGTCCACAATTATTGCTCGATCTCCATGAAACTTGGTTACTTGTCCAAATGATATATCGGTGGAGTTCACAACTGGTATACGTGGGCTCAAAAACCGTATCACTAATATAATTTAATGAAAACGCATATTAACATAATAGAAGCAACATGTACACAATATCCATGAACGTTGCTCAGAACATTGGTTTCAATACTATATCGGCCGATATTGTATCTGGTTTACGTGGGGTCGAAAACATAATGTTTTGAAATCAAATATAAGAAAAAGTTCACACTCTAAAGATAAATTTTACAGCCACATCTTCATGCAATTGGTCATAACATTTTTCAAAATGCTATCTGTGAAGATTTCGAAAGTGGATTACATAGGGATAACAAGTAGGCAACTTTGCTAGGATTTTAAAAAGCTTGTGAACACTCTAAATGCCACTTGTATGGCCCAATCTTCGTCACACATGGTCAGAACATTTTTCCAAATGATATCTCAGACGAGTTGGAAAATGTGTATTGTTGGGTTAAAAACAAGCTATCTTGGTCAGATATTGAAAAACTTGTGAACACTCCTAACGCAACTTGTGTTCCAGTATCATCCGGAAACGTGGTACGAACATTTTCTCCAATTAAATTTCGACCGAATTCAATCTATGTCCAAACACTAGATCACTAGTTAAAGCTTTTAAACACCAAAGAGGCAATATTTATTGCTTAATCTTAATTAACCTTGGTCAGAAAATGTGCTGTCACGATATCATCACGACCGTTATCGAAACTGGGTCGCTTTGGATCAAAAACTAGGTCACTAGATAAAAATTAAAGGAGATGATTTGGAACACTATAGAGGCCACACATATTACTCAATCTACACGTAACTTGGTCAGCTAATTAGTTATGATGATATGTCGACCATTTTATGATATGGGCCATATGGACTCAAACATCGGTCACTTGATTGGAACATAAAGATTGTTGACACTTTTAAGGTCAGATGCATTGCAAAATTTATGAAATCTTTGTAATTTGGTCGAACAAAATGATATCACAGACAAGTTCACAACTGGGACCGTGGGTTCAACCATTAGGTCCGTAGGTCAGATTGAGAAAAAAACACTCACTTTTATTGTCCAATTGTCTCGAACCTTAAGCAATGTCACACTTAAATAAAAAGCTTGTGAAAGCTCTAGAGACCACATTTATGTCCCAAGACCAAATTTATTTCCCAAACTTCATGAAACTATGTCACCAGCCGCTTGTGTGGATGTTTGTCTACAGTTGTTAGGAGCTGTAACAAAAGTCTATGTTTGTTATTGCTTATTTTGAATGTTACGGTGATTTACCTAAAAAGCGCACTTATCAATGTTGTTTTCTGCAATACATTATGAAAACAACATGCTCGTGAAGATGTGTGGTTCCCCTGCCATATCGGAAATTTCAAAAAATAATTTCATATGTAAAAGTACGGGGCTATTAAATATAATTATATATATGCTTTATAAGTTTTGGTTGAATGTATATTGCGAGATCTTTAAAGATAAAATCCCAATTTGCAATGTCCAGAGTTTAATGTTTTATTAGGGAAGATCGTGTTTCTTTAGCAGTTTGTTTAAACCATGCTCTTTTCTCAATGATTGCCCCATCCTGGGTGTATGTTGCTTTCGCCAATACGTATATAAGGAAAACATGATACCTTTTATTTTCCAAAAGTATAAAGAAGCATGATATTTGGTATTAAGCACATGTAGTGGTCCTTTACAAAGTTGTGTTCCAATTATGTCACTGAGAGCAAAACTGACGACACCTGGTAGTGAGGTCGCATGTGTAAGAAGACTATAATAAAAAACTACTTTAACAACCTAATCCGATGCCACAAGGCCCAGACATGTGTTATTTGTTTACATATGGTAACATTTTCTTATTGCCTTTTATTAAATTCTTTCAAATCTTGCGTATGTGGTTGAAATCGGTAACTTGCGTTACTTATTGAGTATAGTGAAACCCGAATATTCAGCTAACATCATTCTATTAATTGCAAGTAAGCTGTCGATTTCAAGGCACACCAAAATTTAAAGTATGCATTTATAATACATTGTAAGTTATGTCTAAAAGAAAAACATTTCAAAATCAAACCTTAAAAACATATAGATCGATAGGTCTGTAGGACGATAAAATGTAGGAAGGTCGGTTGGTCGGTTTGTAGACCTTTCCAATGATATTCAGAGAACGCTCTGCTCCGCAAATTGTAAATTGGTGTCACGGTTACTTTTGATTATTGGTAGGCGCCTATCGAGTAAGTAGGTCATAGGTCAGAGTGTCTCGTTCAGTTGTTTTCAAACTATATTTTGCGAATGCTTTTACATATGATCATTTAAATTGTTATACTGAAAAAAGCCTCCGGTCCAGCGATTTGTTAACCTAATTGAGAAAAGGATCTGTACACAAAAACTTACAATTTGGAAAGTTCCCCATGTGAAATCTTAAAACTGGGCATTGTAGGTATTTTTAATTTCTTCGTATCTAATTTTACGAACCCACATAAATTTTCTTTCACATGCCTTTTTCGATGAAATGTGGAGTTTTTCATTTGGGACTTACGCTCTTCATCCGAGAAATTTAATAGTTCACTCAGCTGAGAACCTAACTGATGAACCACTAGGGCATTGTTTGACACCTGATCCAGGTTGGTCATCATCAACAGTTTAAGCTTTCTTTAAGTCATGCATTGACAACAGTAGAAATCCATGAGATGTTCTCTTATTATTTTCTAGTTATTATCATGTCAATGAAATGACCTGATCGAATGCACTGCTTTATACAACCTTAATCAATCGAGCAAGGTGCTCGTGGTTACAAAAAAAAACATTTGTATTTGTTCACTTGCTGATTACACGAATTCGGAACGATATTGAGCAAACGCGCCTTTGTTTCGGGATGTTGAGACGGCAATGGAAATTTTGCAAAGTTTGGAAATTTTTCCGGGACTTTATAAGAAAGGAAAAAACTTTCTTCTGATCAAAGATCAACGTCATTGTGTCTTATAACAGAACCTTCATTTTGGTTTCTAAATTTGAGAATTGTTTGGCCTGCGAACATGTACATTGGTATTTATAGATGGGAGGAACGGAATGCGCATTTTAATTATGCCCCCCTTCGAAGAAGAGGGGGTATATTGCTTTGCACATGTCGGTCTGTCGGTCGGTCCGTCCACCAGGTGGTTTCCGGATGAGAACTCAAGAACGCTTGGGCCTAGGATCATGAAACTTCATAGGTACATTGATAATGGCTTGCAGATGAACCCTATTGATTTTGAGGTCACTAGGTCAAAGGTCAAGTTCACGGTGACCCAAAATAGTAAAATGGTTTCCGGATGATAACTCAAGAACGCTTAGGCCTAGGATCATGAAACTTTATAGGTAGATTGATCATGACTCGCAGTTGAACCCTATTGATTTTCAGGTCACTAGGTCTAAAGTCAAGGTCACAGTGACCCGAAATAGTAAAATGGTTTCCGGATGATATCTCAAGAACGCTTATGCCTAGGATCATGAAACTTCGTAGGTAGATTGATAATGGCTGGCAAATGTCGCCTATTGATTTTCAGGTCACTAGGTCAAAGGTAAAGGTCACTGTGACCCGAAATAGTTAAATGGTTTTACAGATGATAACTCAAGAACGCTTATGCCTAGGATCATGAAACTTCATAGGTACATTGATCATGACTCGCAGATGACCCCTATTGATTTTCAGGTCACTAGGTCAAAGGTCACGGTGACCCAAAATAGTAAAATGGTTTCCGGATGATAACTCAAGAACGCTTATGCCTAGGATCATGAAACTTGATAAGTAGATTGATCATGACTAGCAGTTGACCCCTATTGATTTTCAGATCACTATATCAAAGGTTAAGGTCACGGTGACCTGAAATAGTAAAATGGTTTCCGGATGATAACTCAAGAACGCTAATGGCTACGATCATGAAACTTCATAGGTAAATTGATCATGACTTGCAGTTGAACCCTATTGATTTTGAAGTCACTAGATCAAAGGTCAAGGCCATGGTGACCCGAAATAGTAAAATGGTTTCCGGATGATGACTCAAGAACGCTTATGCCTAGGATCATGAAACTTCATAGGTACATTGATCATGACTCGCAGATGACCCCTATCGATTTTTTAGTCACTAGGTCAAAGGTCAAGTTCACAGTGACCCGAAATAGTAAAATGGTTTCGGGATGAAAACTGAAGAACGCTTATTCCTAGGATCATGAAACTTGATAGGTAGATTGATCATGACTCGCTGATGACCACTATTGATTTTCAGGTCACTAGATCAAAGGTCAAGGTCACGGTGATCCGAAATAGTAAAATGGTTTCCGGATGATAACTCAAGAACGCTTATGGCTAGGATCATGAAACTTCATAGGTACATTGATCATGACTGGCAGATGACCCCTATTGATTTTCAGGTCATAAGGTCACAGGTCAAGGTCACAGTGACAAAAACATATTCACACAATGGCTGTCACTTCAACGGAGAGCCCATATGGGGGGCATGCATGTTTTACAAACAGCCCTTGTTTTGAAGTCAACAGGCCAAAGGTCGAGGGCACATAAGCTAGTATCAAGAAAATGTTTGAAACTTTCTTTCATTGTATCGAGAGAATGCTTTTTCCTACAATCATGTAAATTCAATGTCACTTGGGCTTATATAATCGATTGGGGTTCTCTCAATATCTAGAGAATTAATAGCAGCACGCATTAAAATGCTGGTTAAATGTACGAGGGTACATAATAATAGGATACAGTTATTATGGGTTATACTGCATAATTCTGATAATGGACTGTTGTTTTTGCCCACACGGAAGGAACGGTATTGCACGTCGGTAAACACTTCCCCTAGTTTGTTGTTTCAACTTCAATATATCTACTGGGTAGATCTAGCTAAAATCTTTACTATTCAACATACTTAATGTGTAAAATAACGGCAGATTGGCTGCGTCGTGGTTTGAAGAATTATGACTCTTGTTTGTTTTTTCCAAACTGGAAAATAGAGTCCCAACAGTGTGTGTTCACTCCCCTGACTGCCTAGCGGAGAGTGCTCGAACGTTCGTAGCTGAATGACTTTTAGGTGTAGATGATTATTTATGAAGTAATTTTGGCTGCGACAAATTTTGGCTGTGTTACGGTCCTTGGTCTTTTCGCCGGTTATTGAATATAAGGTGTCCAAAAATTCTTATTATGGGGACATCAGGTTCTGTTCCACATATCTAGTTTAAATTTGAAAAAAACTAAACAGTTGTTATGGATGAAATAGTAAATACCTTTAAACTGGCAACGTTTTTTTGTGTTAAAAACAAATGGTAATATGCCGTACCTGTTGTTTATCATAGCTTTTGGCTTTCCCGAGACGTATTTTACAAAGGTGAATACCATAAATTGTCTAAAAGGTGTTGTTTCAATCCAGCATATATCGATTCTAATAGCATTATATAAAAATAATCTTGTATTGCTTTTGGTGTAATCAAAGGAAATATTTTCTTTAAAATGTGTGACAACATAAACATTTGTAAACGCGCCAATCTGATTAATCAATTATTATCAGTCGTATCCGCGAAGGCAACAAAATATCCTTAATGTTTTATAGTTGTGTCATTACCTTTTTATTTGATATGTACGTGATTAAAATGTCATTAAATGTGTTATTACTTCTGAGTTACATGGTCGACGCATCCGTAAGCAACCTATACTTGAATGAACTGTTTCAATGTGACCCACATTTGAAACCATATTTTTCACACTTTCAAGAGTTTGTTTAACGTGTTTTTACCCTTCAATGCATATACGTTATGCTAGCGCTATTTCTTTTATTTATCACAAAATGCAACTTTATTGTGTAGCTATATGTCCGATTAAATCGGCTACAGCAATATCCATTTATCAGCTTACCATTTTAACATGTATTTTGACGTTGACGGTTACGTGTTTGGATATGCAAAATTCATTTTTGTTCGGCATATTCTGGTCGCCTTGACGTTAGTTTAATATAAGTTTGCAACTACTGTAGTTATAAACAGAACGAAGGCAACGTTATAGTTTAAGTGTGCTTATCTTAATTCACGTACAATAACATATCAAGTTAAAGTTGCACCGATGTCATTTTATATCTTCATTAATTCTAATAAAACATGTTTGAAAAACTGACTGGATTGTATGCTTAATGTAAAGAACTCCATTTAAGAGAAGTAGACATGACTAAGAAATAATTATAGTAATATATATTATCAATCTTATATATTATTGCAGAATCCAGTGAAATGGAAGGAACACCTGCAACGGATGATGGCTGGAATGAGAGCGAAGTCGTAGAGATTACATCACATTTACAAGATGGCAGATTGGTTGAACTTAGCAAATCCTTTCTCATAAAGATAAAAAACTGTTCCGACCTAACGAGCATGGGTGGTTTCGGTACAATCTATACTTGTAAGCACGGATATGTGTATATCTATTAGTATTATAATTTGTTAACCAGGTTTTCCGAAGGAAAAAACTGGTTATTAGATTGGCGAATGCGGGCGGGCTGGCTGGCTGGCTGGCTGGCTGGCGGGCTGGCTGGCGGGCTGGCGGGCGGGCGGAACAAGCTTGTCCGGGCCATAACTTTGTCGTTCATTGTGAGATTTTAAAATCATTTGGCACATTTGTTAACCATCATTAGACGGTGTGTCGCGCGAAAAAATTACGTCAATATCTCCAAGGTCAAGGTCACACTTTGAGTTCAAAGGTAAAAAATAGCCATAAATGAGCTTGTCTAGGCTATAACTATGTCATTCATTATGAGATTTTAAAATCATTTGGCACATTTGTTCACCATCATGGGACGGTGTGTCGCACGAAAGAATCACGTCAATATCTCCAATGTCAAGGTCGCCACGACTAAAAATAGATTTATTTTAAAACAAACTTACAAAGGGGGTTAATTTTGTTTGTTCATTTCAAAAGTTCAGTTTGAGTTGTCTCCCTTTATCAGATTTTTTTTCACAATGAAAACCTGGTTTTGTGACAATTTTGTCCCTTGTTTTATATTAAACAACATCCACGATACTTTAATAATTATTATATATAACACTACATAATGTGTCATCTTGCTTAGTATTTGTTAACTGGTTACAATATTTTATTGTATATTCTGTTTTAATGTACCCTCGTACATTTTGAAAGTCATCATTGTTTCGTTAAAGCTCGCGTTCCTATTCCTGGATTCAAACACAGACTTGTCCTTAAGGCAATTGGAGGTGATGATGAGAACTCAAAATCTCAGACTCAACTTTTAGGTTCCGTTAAAAATGTGAGTATATGTTGTATGTGTCATATGTGTTATTTGCCTTATCAGACACATGAACAGAATGCTTAAACGCATATCTAAATGTATTATGAATACTTATTGCTTGTTCTTTGATATAAACAAATGTATTTACATCAGCGATGTTTTAGGAGAAGCTTGCATCACGCGTGAGACATTTTGCTATCGTTCCACTACTGGCATACCACGATGATCTTTCGTTAGGGTAAGATTATGCAATCGAAACGGAAAAACTTTGTTCAAAGATGAGAACTACACTCAATCGCACTTCTAACGCAACAGTTATAATTTGTAATCATGTCTTTCTTATTTATTATGCCCCCCTTCGAAGAAGAGGGGGTATATTGCTTTGCTCATGTCGCTCGGTCGGTCGGTCGGTCCGTCCGTCCTTCCACCAGGTGGTTGTCATACGATAACTCAAGAACGCTTGGGCCTAGGATCATGAAACTTCATAGGTACATTGATCATGACTCGCAGATGACCCCTATTGATTTTGAGGTCACTAGGTCAAAGGTCAAGGTCACGGTGACTCGAAATAGTAAAATGGTTTTTGAATGATAACTCAAGAATGCATACGCGGCCAACAGGGCACACTCTGAACAATATTACTGAAGCAACTGGTCTGTAATCCTAAATCTATAATTATCAGTCCAATGAAACATTATTCTTTTAGTAAAATACAGTGGATCAGTACAAATATTATCAGAATATGATACTTTTTGTATATTTTGTGTATTAAATAAATATACTACTTCTACTACTACTACTACTACTACTACTACTACTACTACTACTACTACTACTACTACTACTACTACTACTACTACTACTACTACTACTACTACTCTACTACTGCTACTGCTACTACTACTATTACTATTTCTACTACTTCTACTACTACTACTACTACTACTACTACTACTACTACTACGACTACTACGACTACTACTACTACTACTACTACTACACTACGACTACGACTACACTACTACTACTACTACACTACTACACTACTACTACTACTACTACTACTACTACTACTACTACTACTACTATAACTACTACTACTACTAGTACTACTACTACTACTACTACCACTACCACTACTACTTCTACCACCACCACCACCACCACTACCACCACCACCACCGTTCACAGTGACAAAAAACATATTCACACTATGGCTGCTACTACAACTTATAGCCCATATAGGGGGGCATGCATGTTTTACAAACAGCCCTTGTTATCTAATGATGTTGAAAAATAGAATCTTCAAAAATTTTCATCTTTGAATCTTTTGATTTTTTTTTTCGAATTAGAACGAGCATTACCACTTTAAAACAAAAAGTAACATAAATACACGATGTAAAAAGGAATCATTGTTGTTCAGATTCTTTACGCATTTACTCACATTTGATTTCAATAAAGAAGTATCAATTCCTAGATGCAAGGTATAATGTAGGTCAACTCATTACTTTAATGACATTAAACACATTTATGTCATGGAATGTTCATCCAATCACAAATACTCGTCCACTATTGACTACATTTCCTTACAGCAATGATAAAATTGTCATTAATATGTTTAAACAGTTTAAAATCGGGTTATTTCGATTTCAGAGAAAGATTAGATTGTGTAAAATATTCAAAACATATTTTATTTTTCTGAGATAAGATTGATCATAGGGAAAAACATAATTGAATCATTTACGAACGAACATTAAAAATGTAATTATTTTCATTTACACTTGGAAATTACGTGCGCACTTTAATAAGTGCTACATATGAATTATATGATTTCAATTAAGTATATAATAATATGAAACAGCAACATATATATTTTGTAGCAATTATATTGAGTCGTTTTCTTTGCGATACTTATACTACTACAAGTTATACTGCTACTTTTATTTCTACTACTACTACTACTACTACTACTACTACTACTACTACTACTACTACTACTGCTACAGCTACTGCTACCGCTACTACTACGAATACAAATACTACGAATACTACTACGGATACTACTACTTCTAAGAATACTTGCACTATTATTAATATTACTAATACTGATATAACTACACCTACATATGACAAAATATAATGATGATGATGATGATGATCATGATAATGATGATGATGAATGATGGTGGTGGTGTTGTTTTGTGTTTGGTGGTGGTGGTGATGATGATGATGATGATGATGATGATGATGATGAGACGACGACGACGACCATACGTATTTAATACAAAATCAATAAACGATAGTATTGACAAAACTTTGTAAACGCACATGCTTTGTGCCCTTATTTTAGGCGACCATGTAATTGATAAATGAAATTCCTCGACACATGCATGTGTCATAAAATCGTAAAGAATAACAGTGTTGGAATATATTGCTCGAATGAAACCGGTGAGACTTATTATTCTATTTCTTGAAAATGTTGAATATACTCGAAGAATGCGATGTTTTGTTGAACAATTGACGGGTTAAGAAAGTGTCATTGAATTCTTCTTTAACCTTTTCGAAAGAAATCGATGTTGAATTTAAAGGGTAATGTCATTGATGAATAAGTCATTCCTTTGTCAGTCGATAAACGAATGTCTATTAATAAAGCATTACCTGCTTACACCAATTAATTTAAAATTGAAAAGATTAATGGCGATTCAGAAATGAACTGTTTATAATGTGTGCAGAATATTCATAGAATGTTCTGTTCATTAAAGCAAAAAAAAAAGATTGACATTAACAAACATGGTTGTTACACAACATTGGTAAGTAGAACAAAAACTATTAGATGTTTGAGTTTTGTATGCCATTTAGTAAATGTGTGTATAAAGAAGAGTTGTTCATAGACTAAAATTAACAAAATCGGTAAGTTCAACATGGCAGAATTTGTTTGCTATTTTGCAGTGGTGAAACTAGAATTATAGTTTGAACAAAACCGTCCGTGTTCTACTTGAGTGTGAAACATTTGGAATTATAATTCAATTTGATTTGATGCATATAACATTATTGTGTTGTGTAACTCTGCTTTTGAAATTCTAAAGGAATATTTCCAGTGGCGTAAATGGGAACGATCAGACAATTAAAATATTACTACGCAAGGTTCGATGCATCTTATTAATTCTGTGTTTATGCCCCCGGTAGGGTGGCATATAGCAGTTGAACAGTCCGTCTGTCAGTCTGTGCGTCCGTCAGAAAACTTTAACAATTGGCCATAACTTTTGCAATATTGAAGATAGAAACTTGATATTTGGCCTGCATGTGTATCTCATGAAGCTGCACATTTTGAGTGGTGAATGGTCAAGGTCATCATTCAAGGTCAAAAGTAAAAAAATACAATCCAAGGGAAGTAATAAGCTTTTAAAGGGAGATAATTTCTAAACCTGCCAAATGATAAATTGAATTTTTATCTCAAAGCGGCGCAATTGGGGGCATTGTGTTTCTGACAAACGTTCCTCAGTTTTTTTGTGAAGACAACATGCAAAATATTCTGTGTCAATGCGGCATGTGGGGGTATTCGTCACATCTGTGACAAAGCTCTAGTTGCATCAGGAACAAATATAATATAAAAAAATATTATTTTATTATTGTAAAACCAATAAAGAGTATTAATCCACACTTCTCTTTATGAACATTATAACATCCACTTTTGTAAACAGTTACTGTCGTTATTTTTTATTATTATATATTATTATATCGTTTACATTACAGTATGTGCTACTTGATTTCACCGTATTTTGAAAATGGTGATCTGTTCGATGCACTTCGATCCTACAACGGGGACAACGTTATACTTGACTGGAAAACAAGGCTGAAAGTGAGCTACCAGATAGCGTGTGGAATAGACTACATGCACACAGCAAACTCGTTTCGGTACGCCTTCCATTTTCATATTTATTTTGACTTTAAATTAAGAACGCGAATTTAAAAAGCATTTGAACCACAATCTTCTCTGAACCAAATTCGGTCTTTTAAGCCGACAGCGCCTCTGGTTCACACTTTTTTGTGTTTCCGAGCACTGTTTATGTCGGAGTTGTATATAAACAGTGTTTGCTCAAGTCACTTCAGTGTACCGATTCTCCCAAGTGCATTCCAAAAGTGTTCTGAAAGGTCAATTAAGTATACCGACTATTAAATTTTTTTAATAGTTTATGAATGTGTTGTTGCCAAAAGAGGTTTGAGATAGTATTGACCCTGCTTTGAAAGATGAATTATTTGTAGGGATGGCAACGAATACCGATATTGGTATTCGGATATTCGGTCATCCTTCCGAACGAATATTCGGATATTCGGTCAACATCTGTTAGAAAAAAATCAACTATGTTTACCGTACCATTACTCCATGAATTCTACTTTCGTTTTTACCGGAAGTTCCCCATGAAGTGACTAAATATTGACACAGCATTGCCGTCGCTAATTGTTAAAATTGAATGACGAAAACTGTTTTTAAACTTTTAATATTGTAAATCAACAATAGAACGAGAAACATAATATGTACATGACGACAAAACAATAACATAACAAAACAGTTAGATCTATAAATAATTTAAGCTGAACTTAAACATAGTATTTGCATAGCGAACACGTGCTTTAATATTGTACATCAACAATAGAACGAGAAACATAATATTTACATGACGACAAAATAATTACATGACAAAACAGTTAGATCTATAAATAATTTGAACTGAACTTAAACGTATTATTTACATAGCGAACACATGCAAACAAAACACCGTTGCCACATTAAAAAGTCACTCGGATCGGCGTCACTGGGCACATGAACATTGTTCTTATTTAAAAACACGATTGCGTCGACCATATCACTGGCGAGTCTATTTCTTAGTTTGTTGATGAGCAATCCAGTGGTTGAGAATATGCGCTCAGATGGCATAGAAGTTGCAGGTACATATAGAACACTCCTAGCAACATACGCGACTTTCGGAAATTCGCTCTCGTGACGTTTCCACCAGTCAAGAGGTTTAGCGTTTGGCGTCATTTTCACAAGCAAATATCTCTGACGTTCGTCAGAATTCTCTTGCTCGGTTAGAGGTTGAGTAAATTATTTTCTAAAAGCTTTTTTGATTGGACAACGTGATTATAACCATACGATCTTTTTTGTTTTTCACACCAAGTCGGCACTTCCTTTACTTATTTAATCTTTTATCATGTTAAATGTAATTCGAGTTATTAGATCAAGACGGGTCGGTGTTTTAATTGCCATACGGTCTTATTTGTTTTTTTACACCAAGTCGGCTTTTCCTTTACTCATTTAATCTTTGATAATTTTAAATGTAATTCGAGTCATTGGATCAAGTGCAGGTCGGTGTTTTGATTGCCGATGCGATTAGAACCTATCATAATTTTGACACAAAGTGACTGTCTTTGTTAGGCAATTAGCGGGATTTATGACCGGTATACTGTCATCACCATAGCGACGAATTATCCGGACTAAACATTATGACACGAGGAACGACTTTTTGTACAATGTTTGAAGCAAATTTCACGAATACAAAGTCTTTGAAATTACTCGATTTTTTTTATTTTTTTCTTCCGAATATTCGATTCGGAAAATAGTATCCGAATATTCGGTCCGGGACCGAATATTCGGATATTCGGATATTCGTTGACATCCCTAATTATTTGTTTTCACATCCTTTATCTTACCAACAGGGGAACCATTCTTCATTTGGACATCAAGTCAAAGAACATTGTGCTTGACAAAAAATTCAACGCTAGATTGATAGATTTCGGCTTGTCAAGGGAGTCAATGACAGGAAGCAATATAACAACAGCACCTTTAGCAGGAACGGAATTATACCGTCCACCAGGTGTTCACAAACTGAGCCCTTTATTGGATGTTTATGCTTTCGGTGTTGGTAAGACTTCATTAAATCGTCTTTGTTATAGTCCCGATTTATATAGAAAAAAGTACCACTTACGTATAACTGGGAAGAACTTTCTATCTGATCATGTTTTAGGTGTTTAATTGTTCATATCATTGAAATATACACCTTCTTTACGTCTTTTGTTATTGGCCCGTTGCATTTGTGTCCAATGATTTAATTTTGATATTTTTCTTTCGCATTTAATTACTTGGTTACATGACGAGTTTACAGGCAATATAACACATACTAACGATGGCCTGTATGCTTCGTTAGTTAGTTAGTTAACTTATATATATGTTATAATTCAATTTTCCAGTTATTAGGGAAATGTTGACCGGCCGAGGTCCTGAGGGAATTGAGGGAACACCACTGAAAAAGATGGATATGATGAATTTTGAAGATTTGATACTGGTGAATTTTTATTTGTATTTAAAATCGTATTGTTTGAAAAAAGCCTGTAGGTATGTATATATTAACTGATTTTTTTTTTCAAAAGTATTTAAATTTCATTTGGTTGCGCACAATACAATAAATATATATAACAACATTTCTAGCTAGCTTAGTCAAAGTAAAGCCTATTTGCGACATCTGACTTACCAGTACACTTATGTGTCAAGTAATTTTGAAAATCGTTCCTGATTTACTTTCTGGAGTTCCATTGTTCACTATAGTTACCATATCTTCATTTATATCCTGTATTTTGAAGACGCCATAACCAAATAATTTATCAAAGGCAAGTACTTCCATAAGCGCATGTGACTTTAAGGACAACACTAACACACTTTAGGTTACATAAACCTTGAGCGGAAACATTAATGCCTATTGTAAATGGGAATGCTACTTAATATTAAAAATATTATAGCTATATAATACATTATACTTAGTTTATTTCATATTAACCTCGTTATTGTGTTGGTGGCTGCCATATTTCACCTGGAGCATTTTTATCCCCACCGAAAAAAAAATCGGAATGGATATAGTAATTGGTCCCGTCTGTGTGTCTTGCGTCCTTCCGAAACTTTGTCCAGAGCATAACTCCAAATCTATTCAATGGATTGACTTTTAACTTTAAATATTAACAGATGGCAACTAGGAGAAGTGCAGTGACCAAGAACCATAACTCTATCTACCTTAGTTTGTTTGATTATCTCCCCTTTTATATAATTTCAAAGTAAATTTTTGTCCTGAGCATAACTCTAAATCTACTGAAGGGATTTACATAAACCTTGAAATATAAACAGATGACAACTAGGAGAATTGCAGTGACCAAGAACCATAACTCTATATACCTTAGTTTTTTAATTATCTCCTCTTTTATATAATTTCAAAGTAAATTTTTGTCCGCAGCATAACTCTAAATCTACTGAAGGGATTTACTTGAAACTTGAAATATAAACAGATGGCAATTAGGAGAACTGCAGTGACCAAGAACCATAACTATCTACCTTATTTTTTAAATCATCTCCCCTTTTATATAATTTCAAAGTAAATTTTTGTCAGGGGCATAACTATACATCTACTGAAGGGATTTACTTGAAACTTGAAATATAAACATATGGCAAGTAGACGAAGTGCAGTGACGAAGAACCATAACTCTATCTACATTAGGTTTTGAATTATCTCCCTTTATTTAATTTCATAGTAAATTTTGTCCGAAGCATAACCCTAAATCTACTGAAGGCATTTACTTGAAACTTAAAATATAAACAGATGGCAAGTAGGATAAGTGCAGTGACTAAGAACTATAACTCTATCAACGTTAGTTTTTGAATTATCTCCCTTTATTTAATTTTAAAGTCAATTTTTGTCCGGAGTATAACTCTATATTTACTGAAAGGATTTACTTGAAACTAGAAATATAAACAGATGGCAACTAGGAGAAGTGCAGTGAACATAAACCATAACTCTATCGGCCGTAGTTTTTTAATCACTTCCCTTTTTTCATTTTTATATATTTTATTCTCTACAGCATAATTCCAACACTATATAACTAATTAATCCTTGAAATATAAATAGATGACACAGCTACCATGTTTTAAAATAAAAATGTTCTCTAAAACAAATGTTCTCATACAAGCAAACACATTATGGCGGGGATTTGGCACTTCTGTGACAAGCTCTTGTTGTCATACATTTTTAAGAGCGAATGGTTTAGATAATATATATCATAATTAAAAAAAAACTGAGATTTTGCACTAGTCAAATTTCTGGGGTTGACGTGCAAATTTCCATATATTTTTTAATTTCATATGTTACATAATAATGTACATTATACCTTCTTCAGATTATCAACTTTTAATTTTTTTGTGGTAATAATATTAGGTGACTGAGTGATAACTACATTATACTATAAAAGCAGAAGAAAACTCGTCTTGGGAATGTCTTGTAATTGAGATCTTCTTTTCCATCTTGATAACTTTTCTGAATGATAAATTTAATCTTTATCCCCGCCGAAAAAAAATTCGGAGGGGATAAAGTAATTGGTCCTGTCCGTCCGTCCGAAACTTTCTCCGGAGCATAACTCTAAAACTACTGAAGGGATTTACTTGAATCTTGAAATATAAACAGAAACCAACTAGGAGACGTGCAGTGACCAAGAACCATAACTCTATCTACCTCAGTTTTTTAAAATTATATCCCCTTTTATTTAATTTCAAAGTAAATTTTTGTTCTGAGCATAACTCTAAATCTATTGAAGGGATTTACTTGAAACTTGAAATATAAACAGATGGCAAGTAGGAAAAGTGCAGTGACTAAGAACCATAACTCTATCAACCTTAGTTTTTGAATTATCTATCTTTATTTAATTTCAAAGTAAATTTTTGTCCGGAGCATATCTCTATATCTACTGAAAGGATTTACTTGAAACTAGAAATATAAACAGATGGCAACTAGGAGAAGTGCAGTGAACATGAACCATAACTCTATCGGTCGTAGTTTTTTAATTACCTCCCTTTTTCATTTCCATATATTTATTCTCTACAGCATAACTCCAACACTATATAACTAATTGATCCTTGACATATAAATAGATGACACAGGTGCCATGTTTACAAATATTATTCTTCTCTCTAAAACAAATGTTCTCATACAAACAAGCACATTTCAGCGGGGATTTGGCACTTCTATTGACCAGCTCTTGATGTCATAGATTTTTAAGAGCGAATGGTTTAGATAATATATATCATAATTTGAAAAAAACTGAGATGTTGCAATGGTCAAAATTCTGGGGTTGACGTGAAAATGTCCATATATTTTTTTTTAAGTTTCATATGTTACATAATAATGTACATTATAACTTCTTCAGATAATCAATTTTTATTTTTTTTTGTGGCAATAATATTAGGTGACTAAGGGATAACTACATTATACTATCATTCTAGGGAATGTCTTGTTATTAGGATCCTCTTTTCCATCTTGATAAACTTTCCTGAATGATAAGTTTAATCATTATCCCCCCCGAAAAAAAATTCGGAGGGGATATAGTAATTGGTCCTGTCCGTCCGTCCGAAACTTTGTCCGGAGCATAACTCTAAAACTACTGAAGGGATTTACTTGAATCTTGAAATGTAAACAGATTCTAACTAGGAGAATTGCAGTGACCAAGAATCATAACTCTATCTACCGTAGTTTTTAAATTATCTCCCCTTTATATAATTTCAAAGATTTTTTTTTTCCTCAGCATAACTCTAATTCTACTGAAGGGATTTACTTCAAACTTGAAATAAAAAACAGATGGCAAGTAGGAGAAGTGCAGTGAATAAGAACCATAACTCTATCTACCTTAGTGTTTGAATTATCTGCCTTTATTTAATTTCGTAGTAAATTTTTGTCCAAAGCATAACTCTAAATCAACTGAATGGATTTACTTAAGAGAATGGCAGTGATCAAGAACAATAACTATATCTACCTTAGTTTTTTATTTATCTCCCCTTTTATATAATTTCAAAGTAAATGTTTGTCCGGAGCATAACTCTAAATCTTTTGAAGGGATTTAATTGAAATATGAAATATAAACATATGTATAGTAGGAGAAGTGCAGTGACTAAGAACCATGACTCTATCTACCGTAGTTTTTGAATTATCTCTCTTAATTTAATTTCAACGTAAATTTTTGTCCGGTGCATAACTCTAAATCTACTGAAGGGATTTACTTGAAATATAAAGAGATGGCAAGTAGGAGAAGTGCAGTGACTAAGAACTATAACTCTATCTACCTTACTTTTTGAAGTATGTCCCTTTATTTAATTTCATAGTAAATTTTTGTCCAAAGCATAACTCCAAATCTACTGAAAGGATTTACTTGAAACTTGAGATATAAACAGATGGCAAGTAGGAAAAGTGCAGTGACTAAGAACCATAACTCTATCAACCTTAGTTTTTGAATTACATCCCTTTATTTAATTTCAAAGTATTTTTTTGTCCGGAGCATAACTATATCTACTGAATGGATTTACTTGAAGCTAGAAATACAAACAGATGGCAACTAGGAGAAGTGCAGTGAACATGAACAATAATTCTTATCGGCCGTAGTTTTTTAATTACCTCCCTTTTTTCATTTCCATATATTTTATTCTCTACAGCATAACTCCAACACTATGTAACTAATTGATCCTTGAAATATAAATAGATGACACAGGTGCCATGTTTTACAAATATTAGTCTACTCTCTAAAACAAATGCTCTCATACAAATTAACACATTTCAGCGGGGATTTGGCACTACTTTGACAAGCTCTTGTTGTCAAAGCAAAGATTGTCTCGATTGTTTGATAGAGGAAGCGCTCAACTAACGCGATGATTTTTATCTTTTCTTATTAACATCCAATCAAACTTTAATTAAAATAGTCAAGACTATTTTTATAAAATAAATAAATTAAAACATAACATTCAACGGGCCTTAATTGTTTCTTAAGTGAAAAATATTTGCATTAATGTGTATATGCGAGGTTTCTGGAAGTCATTTCGGTCTGGATTTTACTAGATTTATTCTTCAATTAGTCGTGAATTACCAATGTATAAACCCCATCATATTAACATTAGCAGTTGCGGGTAAATTAGAAAGTCGAACAGTACGTACCATCCGTGATATTTAAATGGCGCCCACGGACTGTCAACTCGTTTGAGCTCATTTCTCACTGTTATTTGACGCTATAAAAATGAACTACAGTTCCCTCAAAAGGTAAGCACAACGGCGAATGATTACAACTATCAGAAATTTAAAATTTGGTGTGTATGATTCGCCAGAATAGGAAATATATAGTCGCTGCTTTGTACTTTTTTTTCCGAAAACAAAATTGCTACCAAAAGGTTCCTAATGTCTTTTTGTTCCATTAGTACTTTTTTCCGGAAAATATCAGTACGTTATAATTTTGATAAAGTTTTATTGAAGCATTGGAATTTGGCGGATTAAGTGCATATTTGTGTTTTCGCCGCCCAGATCCATTTGTTTAGGGTTTAATTTCTTTTCGATTATACAAACGACATTGTATTATTTTAATTAGCCCATTCAACAATTTAAAAAGACATGGAATGCAACATCGATTGACAAACATGCAAATTACTGATTGTCAATAGAAGAAAAAATATGGACTTTATCCACGTTCAGTCGCGAAACAAGCAACGCAGATTTCCGTTATTGTGATTGAATGTTAATGTTTTGTCTTAATCACATTAAGTGATAGTATGCCCTTACACGAGAACACCTTTGCATATTATTCTGTGCAGGAATGTTTTAACTAAGGTATAATAATAAGTAGCTAAACAAAAACGATCATGAACACAATAGTTATCATAATTATATTTCTTTGTCATGTTTTTAGAGACACGTATGGACAAATGTTGTCTGGCAGAATGTGTCCAGTATAGCTAGTCAATGCATATCTAGCGTAGATGATGCAAGTGGCAAAATATCATCAGCTTCAATACGCACATCATTGAAGGTGAGAGTCTTGTAAAAAAAACACATAGTTATACAAAACGTTGCCACAACCCGCAATATTTAAAGGGGCCTTTTCACATATTTTGGCATTTTTTAACTTATTCATTAAATGCTTTATATTGATAAATGTAAACATTGGATCGTAAAAGCTCCAGTAAAAAATCAAGAATAAAATTAAAAAAAGGAAAAGAACATTGCCCGGAGCAGGTTTCGAACCAGTGACCCCTGGAGTCCTGCCAGAGTCCTGAAGTAAAAATGCTTTAGCCTACTGAGCTATTCCGCCAAGTACACATACTTGTCGTATTTTATACCTTATATAAGCAATCTTCGTAGTTTCACAAAATTTAACGACAAAATCAGAACTCTCCAAATTATTCAATCGTTTCGCGTTGCAACGCTTTATAATTTTTAGGTTTTCAAATCGTCAAAAGATGCATATAATGGCTATATTAGACCATGGTAAATGTTCAGTATTACTGTTTCCTCACAAATATCATAACTAAAACGAAAATTTGCGAATCTGAAACAACTTTTTTCAATTTTGTCAATTTACCAAAGCGTGAAAAGATCCCTTTAATATTTAAAACTATTTTTGTGCGGATTTGGAAGCATGAAATAATAGTTGAAATTACGTGGTTGTGTGTTGTTTAGCATCTAACGTATTGGTAGTATTTTAAACTCACCTGAGCACGGAGAATGGTAAACTATTGTGGTCAGTCCATGTCCGGTATTGTGTCCCATAAATGCCGTATGTCCTGAATTTAAAGCTTTTTAGTATACCCCCACAAACGAAGTTTAGGTGGTTATAAAGGAGTGAGCTTGTCGGTCTGTCTGTCGGTCAGTCTGTATATTGTATAAGTGTCCGATCTCTAATTCAAGTTGTTTTCATCCGATCTTCACCAAACTTGGTCAGATGTTGTATCTAGATGATGTCTAGGTGAAGTGCGAATATGGGTCAAAAACGAGGTCACGGGATCACTTAGTGCGTTTTAAACATTGAGCATGGTGTCCGATCTCTAATTCAAGTAGTTTTCATCAGAGCTTCACCAAACTTGGTCAGAAGTTGTATCTAGATGATGTCAAGGCCAAGTTCGAACATGGGTCATGGCAGGTCAAAAACTAGGTCACAGGGTCACTTAGTGCATTTTAAACATTTTTGTTGCCAGTTTGTAGTTCCTTACTTCCTTCCTTCCCTCCGTCACACTTTTGTTACAGTTTCTCATAGCACCTTCAATACTTTACCGATCTCTTTCATATTTGGCACGTAGGTACCTTGCATGGACCTCTACCTTTTGATTAGGTTTGAGGTCACTGGGGTCAAGGTCATCGAAGCTAATAATAGATTTTTCTGTTACCCTTTTTGTTACAGTTTCTTATAGCACCTTCAATTCTTTACCGATCTCTTTCATATTTGGCATGTAGGTACCTTGCATGGACCTCTACCTTTTGATGAGGTTTGAGGTCACTGGGGGTCAATGTCAAGGTCACCGAGGCTAATAATAGATTTTTTAGGTGGTTATTAACACAAAGATTGACAAAGCGCATCATTGGGAGCATCCATCAGTTTCACTGATATTCTTGTCTTTAACTGTTTTTTTGTGAAGACAACATGCAAAATATTCTGTGTCAATGCGGCATGTGGGGGTATTCGTCATGTCTGTGACAAAGCTCTAGTTGCTCACGAGGTCACAAAAGTCATCCAAGTTTTATAACAGTTGATCAAAATAGTTATCTAAACAATTTCTTGGATCAATTTGATTCAGGATAACGTGCCTCAAAAACAAGATCTGTTAGTGTAATCTTATAAAAACAAAGTCACAACTCTAGTAGCCTCTGTTATGACTCCATCTTTATGAAACGTATTGCGACATTTGCTTGACCATATTAAGGCCGAGTTTGAGTCTGGGTAACGTGCATCCAAAATCACTTCTCAATGTCGAATTTAAAATAAAAACATGTTACAACTTAAGAGGCCATGTGTATAAATTAATATTGATCAAATTTAGTCAGAATATTTATCATGACACTACCTAGGCCGCGTTCAACACTAGTTCGTAAAACAAAACTATGTCACAAGGTTAAGTCTAAGAAAAAGGTCGATAATTCTCTAGAGCTCATTGTTATGATTCAACCTTGATGAATCTTGGAAAGAATGTTAATGTAATCAATATCTTTGACGTTATTTCATCTTATTAACAAGCTTCCTAAAACTTGGTCACCAGGTCAAATCTTCGAAAAACCTTGTTATTAGTCTTGAAGCCACATTCAAGACACAATCTTGATTACTATCGGTTAGAATGGTTATCTTGATAATATCTAAGTCTAGTTTGAATCTACGCCCAATACCTAGGTCACCTGGTAAAATATTAACAAAAACGTGTTACAACTATACAGGCAACATTTTCGATTCAGTCTTATTGAAACTTAGTTTGAAATTTTATCTTGAAAATATCTAGTCGGTTTTTTGAATGTGAGTCTACATGCTGAGTTTCCTTGGGCCAAAAAATAAATCAACAGGTCAAGTATTCAACAATTGGGGTGCCTTGAACTCATACGAGCGCTTTAAGACCATTATAAAGCTCTTGATAAAATGTGCTTGTTCCGTGCGTGCATTAATTATGATTTTCAGAAGAAAACAAAATCTTAAAAAATTAATTCTATAGTAATCAATTCTTGTGTATGTTTTAAACGTGTTTTCTTGCTTCATATATATATATTGAGAAAAAAAGATTTTCATTGCAGCTGTTGTTAATGAAAACACGTAGATTAATTGTTATCTGACTTTAATTACAGTTGATTTTACGCAAAGAATCAATACAAAAGTGGACGGTCCTGGATGACAACGACTGCGAAATATGTGTGGTTAATGGGCAATTGGAAAAAGGTAAGTAATTGATTGCATTAACTACTGAGTTATCAATCTATGTCTTTGATACAATTGTGAAGCGTGTTTGGTGCTTACCTGTTAATTAATGTTTAATGTCTTGCGTAATTTCAAGAACTTGGCACATATATTATAAATAAACAAGGTCGTGGACAAACATATAATTATGTGAGTAAAATGGACCTCATGGGAAACCATATTGTTTGGCTAGTTATCGAACTTTATTTCAATTCTATGAGACATATCCATGCTATTTGGTCATGAGTGGGGTGTTTTGTTCCGGGATTAATCTCTTAACAATCCCTAAAAAATAATCCTCATTCAGCCGTTTTATAGGCATTAATCCGTTTTCACCGCGTTTCATCCGAATTCGTCTGTATTCAACCTTTTCTAGCGGTTTTTACGGATGAATTGCGTAATTCATCCCTTTACGGAATTAATCTCTACGCATGCGCAGTCTTTTAAGAGATGAATCTGGATAAAGTAAACTTAACCTCTACGCATGCGCAGTCGATATCAGGGATGAATTGAGATGAAAAGGCGGAGTTTATCAGTGTTGTCAACGAGTAGGCGGGGCGTAAAGAACTATTTTTAGATTTAGAATTTACTTGTGTCGGTGCCCCGCATACTCAAATTAAAAATATTATGCTGCATTAGTGCATAACCTATAAAACATTATCAAACTCCACAAATATGTTTTGTACGTTCGTGTTTTCAAATGGTACAACTAAGAGTATACGTGATATGTACCCTGCTACATACCAAAGATATATCAATGAACAAAATTTTGTGTCATTGCTAATTCCTATCGATTCAGCAACCGATAGTTCAGTTACGTGAGAAAGATGACGCAGATTATCTTGATAATCCTATCTACACATGGCCGGCATGTGGTGTCACAGGCATACCAGTACACGCTATTAATCCACAATCGTAATATTGTCTATCTTGAAATGCGTTTTCACCTCTATTGCAGTTGTATATTTAAAATGTTTATTGTTTTTCTCATATAATTTATTGGTAATTCGTGAAGGAAAAATCAATATATTAGTTTCCTTTCTTACAGTTCAATATAACATTTACACTTTATTTAAAAAAGAAATAGATCAGTTTAGGAAATAAAGAGAACATCGCAGGAGCAGTTTAAAATAAATTGATCAATATTATTTCAGTCTTAAGTTGTTATATAAACTTTAAAATAATATTTGATTAAGAAACATTATTAAAGTTACAGTTTATGACAAAGACATTATATGAACTGTTCAATAAAAAAATGTGCCACGGCCTGAAATTTTCAAAGTTTCTCTACTAAATATCTTCTGAACAACTTCATGTTAATTGAATTTCAATTTAGGTGAAGTAGTTCAGACGATATTTAGTAGAAAAAACGCTTAATTTGAACGGTTGGCGCCAAGGAAAAATAGGTTCATGTAGAAGGCAATTTTGGCGTTTTGATGACGTCCCACGTCATAGGATTATGAGCTCTATGTATTAGTGTACCTGTCTCTTTGTGTGTGTGACGAGCAACGAATGTACACCGTAATGATTTTAAAGAATGTATTGGTATTAAAGAGCATTGTATTAAATAATCAAGCAAACAATATTTAAAAACAAATTGAATATTTTACATTTATAATTAAATAACATTCTTCATTTCATTTATTTTTATTTTATTTTAAATTAATGTTCATGTATAGACAGTATCGGGTTATTCCTCTTCGCCCGCGCCAACAATGTTTTTGTACCAATGTACTTGTCAGACAACGTAGACTGATGCGTTTGGCTCTTTAAAAATACATATACTAAAATGTGATAGCCATAATATGACGTTCTTTGTTCTTAAGTTTCAATTTGTCAATACTTTTCCATTGAATGCATACATTCCTATTTAAAAAAATCATTATAAAATTTTACATGTATTGATTTGCGCGTCGCGTCTTTATTCATTTACAGCGCGTGGTCACGCTTTCCATGCGTACAACTTGAAAGAGGACAGCAAAATTTCGCGCACTTTTAAAAACACGGGTTTTAACACGGCGTACATGTCTATTGAATGGAAAACCCTGTATATGCGTTCAAATGGATTATTCGGGATTTTCGTAATTAAGAAGTTGTCTCTCATTCGGGAAGGTATTACGAGTATTCCGAGTAAAAAGCGGTCCGTCTAAAATGCGTATATGACTCATATCCGCGGATATGACCGAAAAGTGCAGATATGGACGAATATAAGCAATATCGACACTTTTTCTGCAATGTTCATTTCAATGTTTAATGAATAATACACAATATGTATAAAATATGCAAGGTAAAATATCATATATTTGTTTGTTACTATACATTATAGTTTATTGGTACGTAAAAATATGCACGTTATTGTATTTATTCAAATGAACAAAGGATGTCGTTGTGCTACATTTAAATGTTTCAAGAATGATTATAACCATTAAATTATATAATTTTATAGATTTTTCCTTAATAGTTCAACCGTTCATATCCAATATCCCGAAAAATTAAAATACGAAGCCAATATGTTAAAGATTAATATCACAGCTGTTACATTCACTTATAAAACATTATATTAACAAAAAATTTAATATTTTAGCGGGACATGCATTGCTTTTCAATAACAGTGCAACTATAATGGTTATGTGAACATGATGTGGACAATTTGGATTATGACTACAAAACATGCTACCTGCCTGGTACTTACGAATGGAAATGTAGGGCAGAGGTGACAGAGATATTTTCCGGAAGTGGCTGTCTTAATATACACTGCTTTCTTTCATGTTTTGTTACTACTTTGCGCTGAGGAAAATTTTCAGTAGGAATTTTGTTTCGGTCAACAGAGTTTGGACCGATTCCGTCTCGAAAGTGATCGGAACAGACTTGAGTATACGCCGTTGAAAACCAAGTTTTCCGGCTAATTGCTGTCATCCAAGCTTTTCTTGTAATGTGTCTTTAGGCAATTTATGTAATGTTACTTTTGTTGAAAATGTACCTATTATACCGCTACAATTAAGGCATTTGACGATTGACCAGTAGTATTTCCCCATTGTATTCCTTAACACCGGAAATAGTTATACCTACCCGCACGAACGACAACTCTGTCAAAACGGAATTACGAAAATCGGGACATATTAATTAAGAGTTTAACTAAAGATTTTCGGTGGAATAATGACGTCATTTCGTTAAAAAATGTCGTCATTTCACAGTAAAAAGTGAAAATTATCAATATTTTTCAATGTTAATTTTCACTGTTTGAAACATTAAAATTATCAATTTCCATTCACTTATATTTCTCAATAAACCACCGGAAAGCATAAAATAAATAGTAACAATAAAATATAAGATAGTTTTACCTTGCATGAAGTTATTATAGCACTACAAATATAGATTCTTTATTGGATAAACCACATTCGTCGATTTTATCATATTCGCGCATTTAAAATCATCATTTATTTTCAAATGAAAAATGCCACTTGAAACAGTGACAGTTCAGACAATATTTACTGCATTCATAACATTCAGTATATAAACATTTTTATATCAAATAAAAATATAACCAGGGAAAAGTAACATCATTAATTACTTGCGGTCTGGCGATAATCGGCCCAAAAATATTTTAATATTTTCTAAAGCATATTGAATATCTAAATACTAAAGTTTTGAGACGACATCAAGAATGATAATACATTTAGTATATTATATAAACATTATGAAAATTTACACAACAAAACATATGTGGTGTCGGCATGGTTATATTGTTTGTGGTGTGTAGCCCTAAAACAATCTTCTTGCACTTCGTCATGTTCGCGGATTGAATTAAGAGTGGGAAAAATGATAATATTTATTAAATTGTTTTATTTTGAGACAATACTAACATATTTAACCCATATTGTGTTTTTTTATCACACATTGCAGACAAAGTGTCGATATTGCCTGTATTCGTCCATATCCGCACTTTTCGGTCAATCCGCGGATATGAGTCATATTCGCATGTTAGACGGACCGCGTTTTACACGAGATAATCGTGATACCTTCACGAATGGGAGACAACTTCTTAATTACGAAAAGACCCAATATCAGCAAATACTATCACGTTGCTGTAACAAACGCTGTAAATCAGTTCTATGAATGGACATGGTGCAATATCCATGTACTTGAATAAATTTGCTACCGCGTAAAATTGATTATTGTTTTCACAATTTACTCGCCATAAATAATTAATTGCTCACCATTTGCATTTAAATTTTCATAAGTCAAAATGTTTAATAGTATCTTTACACAAATTGTTTACAGTGAAAACGTGTGATGATGCCCGACATCTTCTGTAGTGTACTGTTAAATAAACCGGCTACCGGATTACTTACGTCAATCAAAAATAATAGTCGCCAGTTAACCCCGCCCTCATTAGCATGATTGGAACCGATTGGACGGTAATCATAGTTCGACGACTTTAAAGTTACCTGATAATTTCTCGTGACGCACCAGTGTCAGCATACATGACTATGTAATGTGGCTTGAATATTCGATAGAACGGCATGCTATCATGTTGCTTTTATTACAATTTCGCATATAGGCACCGATTGCCCTTTTAAAGAAGGTAATATTGATACACTTTTAGAGAAAACTTGATTTTGTTTTACAATCGGCATTTCTTTTAAAGTTTCAACTTAAATCGCCAGCTAAAAGATTTAATCAATATTTGCGATTTTGGCGAAAGGAAACGTTATCATCGCAGTATTTATTTCGGCTTTTCCTTTTTAAATTTACCTCTAAATTTATACTCGAACATGATATATTTGTTCAAAAATAGGAAAGCTGAGGGCAAAGGTGGATATGTATAGTTCAATGCGAAATCTGCATCGGCCATTAATGTTACAAAGATTCGCTTCAAGACTATTTGCGTTAAAATAACACAAACAATAGTCTTGAAATTTGCATTTTACCTTTAAAAAATGAAACGTTCATTAAAAAAATGATACGTACATGAGAAATATTAATAAAGAAACAATTCAGGCAAAGGCGGATATGTACTTTTCAATAAGAAAATCTGCATCGGGCTGGAATGTTACAAAGATTCTCTAATGAATATCTCCGAGGCTATTCAAGTTAAAATAAATAAAGTTTTCTTAGTCTTTTACATTTTTATATTACATTTTAAATGATACGTACATCAGAGGTATTTTTAAAGAAACAATAATGTTTTAGGCAAAGGCAGATATATACTTTTAAATAGTCTAACTCGGCCTGAAATCTCTCTGAGTATTGTTATTTAACAACCGCGAAAATTGTAACGTAATGTATTTATAATATAACATAAATATTATGTTATATATAAGTGTAACAAATGATAATAATATAAGAAGAGTTCTATAAAGAAAATAAATAAGAAATACATCTTTTATCATAATGTAATGTAATGCATATTATAAGTAATATATTATATATATATATAAGAAGAGTTCTATAAAGAAATAAGAAATACATCCTTTAGTATAATGTAATGTTATGCATATTATAAGTAACATATATATATATAGTTAAAATAGAATCTTCAGATGGGGTGTAATGCAGTTTGAAAAATGTATGGTTTCATTTCTCTAATGTAGTTCAATTATCGGGAACATCTGTTGATTTGTCTTAGTTCTGACATAACAAGTCCAAATTCAGATATGGTATATATTGAAAAATAAATAATTGATTATATAAGTGTAATTCCAATTTCCCAAGGTACATAACAGATACAAGTTCGGGTTGAACGTGTATCTAATGTGTAACGGGGTTTACATAATTGATTATAGAAGTGTTAGGTTTCATATTACCAATGTGGTTTGCCCATAAGAGAACACCTGGTTATATGATCAAGTATGCTAATGAAATGAGGCCTTCTGTTCCAAAAGGTTACTATCTGCACATGTTCATCACGAACATATAGGTCAACCGTGATAGTTGTATATTGCACTTTTCTGCTGTGACATGTGGTACATGCATGAGCGATCCATCCAATCAAGAATGGGATAAGACATATCTCAACTTTATGTTTATTTTCCTGAGAATAAATGCTGTGAGGTTGTTGTAAGAGGAGATTCTGCTGTTAGATTTGGAAGAGAACTTTGAGAGTTGTCACGTCTTCTTGACGTGGTTACCATGTTGGCCGCCGCGCTGTAAAATTGTATTTTACGAACAATAGCAAGCGTTGTGTTAGAATATATTCAACAGAAATAAATCACGATGAAAACGGAAATGAACTTTGGTTGTTACTGTGTGTTAGCCACGAACGATACGTAATTACGTGACAAAATATTAATATTTAAATCATTAAGTTAAAGACTGTATAATTTTATATCACCTATATACTTATACTTTAATCATTATTTCCAAATAAAAATAATAAAGTTTGAAGCAACTGAAAGGTGTGCTTGACTTAAAAAAAAACAATCATTAAGTATTGATGATTAATGTTGGTTCAGATACACATTTTTTTCAAATCAGTTATGTTTAATTTTCAAATCGCGTTTAATTCATCAAAGCTACTGTAAATATCGAAACTTTTTTACATGTATCACATGTTATCAGTTCTATTGTGCGAAGTGATGACATGTTGTTTATTGGAACAAGCGGGTTGACACGCTTTCGTAGCGCATGCCACATGAAGATAAGCGACTGCCCGATTGATTTCACGTGGTATAGATCTCTTTTTCGCCACTCGAATTCCCGATACTTTCTTTTTGTCCAAATGAGTGTTACCAATCTGTGTTAGATCTTTTGATCGTTGCTTTAATGTAGCTCGCAATTTTAATTACGCCTTTTCACCCCTACGCATGCGCAGTACGATATTAAGCTCGCACTGTAAACTCCGCCTTTTCACTCGTACACATGCGCAGAGTGCTAGCATCCCTATTTAGCCCTAACAATCCCAAACAATTCGTTTTCACCCAAAAAAATTCCCTCAAAACTCATAGAGTGGGTTGTTAGAGATTAAAAAATCCCTAAAAACCCAGGTTGTTAGAGATTAGTCACCACAAATATTCATCCCTTAGCTACCGCTTATTTGCGGGACAAAATCCCTAACCCCACTGTATGTTAGAAAATAAGAACGGCAAATGCATTTATTATAATAAGGGACAAGAACTCTGACGTTCCTGTCGCGATTCGGTTAGTATGAAAGCGAGACTATACGATTTTGTCAATTATTTACGAATTTATATGAAATGTGTAAATACTTATTATACATATATTTCAATATAAATTAAAATAAAAGTAAGAAGAAATGTGTCGAAAAATGCGAGAAAGCCAGATATTTAATTCTGAAATCGAAACTGTCTGTACAGTCGAATTCGCCAGCATGTATATCATGCATGTACGATGTAAATCTAAATTTAGTTTTACAGATCATTTTAATGTCCTGCAACGATATTTATTCATACCACACGAACACTTACTCCGATCCAAATAAAAAGACGAATGCTTCGGTTATTGTATGAAAATATGTACGAAATATTTTCGTCACAATCGGTTCTGGGCGCTAATTTGTCTTTGATGAATTTTATGAAATTCGTCTTTAATGTATAATTTTTCTTGCCTATTTTGTGTTATTTAAACATATTTTTAGCTCACCTAAGCACAACGTGCTCATGGTAAGCTTTGTGATCGCCTTTTGTCCGTCGTCCGTTGTCCGTTGTGCGGCGTCAACATTTGTATTTTTAACTCTCTAGAGGCCACATTTATTGTCCAATCTTCATGAAATTTGGTCAGAAGATTGGTCTCAATGATATCTTGGATGAGTTCGAAAATGGTTACGTTTGCTTGAAAAACAAGGCTGCCAAGGGGCTGGGCATTTTCCTTATATGGCTATATATGGCTATAGTAAAATCTTGTTAACACTCTAGAGGCCACATTTATTGTCTGATCTTCAGAAAACTTGGTCAGAAGATTTATCCCAATAATATCTTTGACGAGTTTGTAAATGATGCCGGTTGGTTGAAAAACATGGCCGCCAGGGGGCGAAACATTTTCCTAATATGGCTATAGTAAAACCTTGTTAACACTTAGAGGCCACATTTATTTTCAGATCCCCATGAAACTTGCTCAGAAGATTTGTCCCAATGATATCTTGGATGAGTTCAAAAATGGCAACCTTTGCTTGAAAAACATGGCTGCCAAGGGGCGGGGCATTCTTCCTTATATGGCTATATATGGCTATAGTAAAATCTTGTTAACACTCTAGAGGCCACATTTATTGTCCAATCTTCATGAACCTTGGTCAGAACATTCATCCCAATAATATTTTGGAGGAGTTTGAAAATGATGCCGGTTGGTTGAAAAACATGGCCGCCAGAGGGCGGGGCATTTTTCCTTATATGGCTATAGTAAAACCTTATTGATATCTTGGATGAGTTCGAAAATTGTTACGTTTGCTTGAAAAAACACGGCTGCCAAGGGGCGGGGCACTTTCGTAATTTTGCTATATATATTTATAGTAAAATCTTGTTAACACTCTAGAGGCCACATTTATCGTCCGATCTTCATGAAACTCTGTCAGAAGATTCATCCCAATAATATCTTGGACAAGTTCAAAATGACGCTGGTTGGTTGAAAAACATGGCCACTACGGGGGCGGGGCATTTTTCCTTATATGGGTATAGTAAAACCTTGTTAACACTCAAGAGGTCACATTTATTTTCCGATCATCATGAAACTTGGTCAGAAGATTTGTCCCAATGATATCTTGGATGAGTTCGAAAACGGTTTTGGTTACTTTAAAAACATGGCCACCAGGGGCAGGGCATTTTTCCTTATAAGGCTATATATTGCTATTGTTAAACCTTGTTAACACTCTAGAATCTTCATGAAATTTGGTCAGAAGATTGGTCTCAATGATATCTTGGATGAGTTTGAAAATAATTATGTTTGCTTGAAAAACATGGCTTTCAAGGGGCGGGGCATTTTTCCTCATATGGCTATAGTAAAATCGTGTTAACACTATAGAGGCCACATTTACTGTCCGATCTTCATGAAGCTTGGTCAGAAGATTCATCCCGATAATATCTTGGACGAGTTCAAAATGATGCCGGTTGGTTGAAAAAACATGGCTTCCAGGGGGCGGGGCATTTATTTTTATATGGCTATAGTAAAACCTTGTTAACACTTTAGAGGCCACATTTATTTTCCGATCTACATGAAACTTGGTCAGAAGATTTGTCCCAAAAATATATTGTTATCTCAGGTGAGCGACTTTGGGCCTTTCAGGCCCTCTTGTTATCAATATATTACAAATTAACACGTATAAAAATCGTATAGTCTCGCTTTAAGAGTTTACCACAATTGTACGTCAACAAAAATTTGAATTAACATTTATGTAAAAACGGTGAAAAAAAATACGAGTTACATCTATCTTGTTTCCACTCTATAAGCTACATTCATGACTTAATCTTAATGTTACTTGGTCATAATATTTATCTTGACAATATCTGCGTCAAGTTTAAATCTAGGTCAAAAAAGGTCAAAATCTTTATATTAACATTTACTATGCTGAGTTTGATTCTAGACCATGCGCGTCCAAAAAATATGTCAACAGATCAAATCTTAGAAAAAGCGTGTAGACTCTCTAAAGGTAACATGTATTATTCAATCTTGATTAAACTTGATCAGTGTATTTATCTTTGCATTACCGATGCTCTATTTGAATCTAGGTCACGTGCATAAAAAGGTCATCATGTCAAATTGTATGAAACCATTGTTACCACTAAAGAGGTCACATTAAAAAATAAATCGTTATAAAACTTGACCAGATTGTTAATCTTGACAATACATGTGCCGAATACGAATCTAAGCCATCTGCGGCAATAAAAGGTCATCAGGTCGTTTCTAAGGAAAGCTGTATTATAACTCTAGAAGCATCATATATAACTCATGACTCAACTTGATGTTACGTTGTCAGAATATGTATCTGGACAATATCTAGGACTCCTATGAAACTGGGTCACGTGTGTCCAAAACCTAGGTCAAATTTATGAAAAAAATGTTACCAGATAAAATTACGTAGAAACGATGTTAAAACGATTTTGTTGACGAAAGTTAGGCCGAGCTTAAATATGGACTCCGTACGTTTCAAAACCGTCTGACTAGGTCCCCCTGGTAAAATCGTAGATTTGTATGCCCCCGGTATGGTGGCATATAGCATTTGAACTGTCTGTCAGTCCGTCCGTCAGTCCGAAAACTTTAACATTGGCCATAACTTTTGCAATATTGAAGACAGCAACTTGATATTTGGCATGCATATGTATCTCAAGGAGCTGCACAGTTTCAGTGGTGAAAGGTTAAGGTCATCCTTCAAGGTCAAAGGTAAAAAACAAATCCAAGGGAAGTAACAAGCTTTAAAGGGAGATGATTTCGATTTATCATTTGGTAGGTACAGATCATTTTTACAAGGGAAGTAGTATTTTTTAAAGGAATATAATAAAAAACAAAAATAAATAAATCAAAGCGGCGCAGAAGGGGGCATTGCGTTTCTGACAAACACATCTCTTGTTTTTAACTCTAGAGCCAAAAGTAAATCCTGATGAAACTTGATCAAAATGTTTATTTTGAATTTTAATAAAATCTAGGCCTAGTTTGGATCTTTATCATGTGCGTTAAAAAAACTAGACCAAAAGGTCAACTCTCAGAGCATTCTTGTTACGACGCTAGAGATCATATATATTTCTGCGTGTTTATCTTGACAATGTCAATGTCGGATTCAAATCTGTGACAGATTTTGCTAAGACAAGTTCACCATTTCAAATCTTATGAAAATCTTGCTAAGGCCATATGACTCAGTATTATTGAAACATGTCCATAATGTATATTTTAATTATGTTTTACTTAATTTGAAATCTGGGTCGCTGGCGTTAAGAAACTATATTATCACTTTACGGGCAACAATTATAACTCGAACTTGATATAACTTCGTCAGAATATTTATCTTAACAATTTAAAGGCCCTCTTTGATCTGGGTTATGATTGATAAAAAACTAGATCACCTGGTAATGTCTTCAACATTTGGTGTCCCAATGCTCATGTGAGCTCTTTTGGGCCATAATGACCGTCTTGTTAGTTTACAAAAAGTTTTCTTAATTCTTGAGATCATTACCAAGGGATATATCCCCGTTTCTATTTTTATGGATAGTTGCATTGCTAACATGTTCCAGTTTCAAGTATACCCCCTCTCACCCCCATCCCCCTACCCCCCCTACCCCCACACCCCCAATTTTTTTAAACATCTTATAAATTACCACACCCCACATTATATCCCCCTATCACCCCCAACCCCCTACCCCCACCCCCACACCCCCACCCCCAACCCCCCTCAATTTTTTTAAACATCTAATAAATTACCCCACCCCACATTATTACCCCCTCTCACCCCCCTACCTCACCCCCACCCCCACCCCCCCAATTTTTTTTAAACATCTTATAAATTATCACACCCACATTATATCCCCCTCTCACCCACCCTACCCCCCACCCCCCTACTCCCCACCCCCCACCCCCTCATTTTTTTAATCATCTCATAAATAACCACACCCCACATTAGACCCCCCTCTCACTCCCCCTACCCCCCCCTACCCCCCCCCACCCCCACCCCCCCTCAAAAAAATATATATATTTTTAAACATCTTATAAATTACCACACTCCACATTATACCCCCCTCTCACCCCCTAACCCCCACCCCTCCTACCCCCCCCACCCCCCACCCCCCACCCCCTCCCCCCCCCCGATTTTTTTTAAACATCTAATAAATTACCACACCCCACATTATACCCCCCTCTCACTCCCCCCTACCCTCCCACCCCCCACACCCCCACTCCCCCCAAAAAAAATTATTTTTTTTTAAACATCTAATAAATAACCCCACCCCACATTATTACTCTCACCCCCACCCCCCCTAGCCCCCCCACCCCCCAAATTTTTTTGTTAAACATCTTATAAATTACCACACCCCACATTATACCCTCCTCTCACTCCCCCTTGATCATGACTGGCAGATGACCCCTATTGATTTTCAGGTCACTAGGTCAAAGGTCAAGGTCACAGTGACTCGAAATAGTACAATGGTTTTCGGATGATATCTAACATTAGGTCAAAGGTCAAGGTCACAGTGACAAAAAACGTATTCACACAATTGCTGCCACTACAACTGACAGCCCATATGGGGGGCATGCATGTTTTACAAACAGCCCTTGTTTGGTATGCTTCTGTTTTCATTTTAAACATTTGTCTTGCTGAAACACGCTTTAATAAAATATTGCGTCGATAACTTTAAAATGTTCCAATATATAATGATAGCCGTTAATATGCAAAACAATTTTTCAGTTTTTAAACTGAAACGGCATTAACACACATATAAGTATTGTGTTCGAGTTTAGCCAAATTGAACGCTTCGAAAAGATACAAGAGTCCGTTATTTTACAGCGTATAGACGCTCGTTTGCGTGCCAATTACCATCTGTAGTTCATTTATGCTTCTAATTCGAATTTAAATTTAGTGTGATTAAAAACAGGTAAGTAAGAACGGAAGGAAGAAGATAGTCACATAAAATACCAGACTTATACATGAATGTAATCATAGTGTCAGTAGACGTTCTAATATTGTATTGCAGAAAATCCTTCCTTTTGCCGAGTATCAGAAATAAATCATTCTGACTGCGCAACAAAAATCAAAATATGTTGTGCCTGCATGAGGAATTCGTACATAAATCCAGTCAAGTGTCAGGAGTGCGATAAAGAGATCAAATCTATCATAGGTAAATCCAAAATTCAACACACCTTCTTGGCTTCTGTTAACCATGTGTTTGCAATGATTAACGTATTGGTTATTATTCTGTAAACATTCATATTATATTATTAAATACATTATACTTTAATTTGCGTTTATCTTGATTTGAAATTCATTTCTAAACAACACTAATTTAGGAGATGGATGGGGCGCAATTTTAATAGCTGGATTCGACAAAGACAACAATTCGTTCCGAAATGATGTGAATATGTTTGCACATGCTATATCATCGAAAGTTCTACCATCGATGTGTGTAAGGTAAAGTCCCTTTTCTAATCAATATTAAGCATTATCTATTTAAAATTAATCATTCTTTGTTTATCATTTGATCAAAATAAAACATATGTCATTATTTACATATTCTAAAAGCAATGGGACTCCGTGTTTTTTTAAATGTGATGTGTAGCCTCAAATAACCTACCATAACGTTTTTCAAATAAAACGTTAATGCCAACTAGCAATGGCTATGAAGCCTTTTTTATTGCCCCCTTCAGGTTTCACCGGAGGGAACTTACGGTTTTCGCTTTGTGAGTCTGTCTGTCTGTCTCCCGGCTGTCTGTCTGTCACACTTGTCTGGATCCTGCGATAACTTTAAAAGTTCTTCATATTTTTTCACGAAACTTGAAACATGGATAGATGGCAATATGGACATAATGCACATCATTTCATTGTGTTCCTATGTCAAAAATCTGGTTGCTACTTGAATTGAAACAAATACTGTCTTAAACGATTGGCGTAAATAATTTGATAAATGATTGTCAATCCATATTAAATAAATAAATAAATAAATATACTGCAAGCACGTAAAATAGAAAACAAAAACATTCGTCCAAATGTCTCATTCTCTCTCTCCTTTTTTCCTGTATTATTTTTTTCCTGTATTGAAGAATTTATAAATACTTAAGACTGAAAAGTAAACAGTAAAAGCAATTTTAAGTAATGCCTGTATTGCAAATATTTGAAGAAATATAAATGGTGTACAGCATCAAAGCATTTTTAGGAAAAATAGACGCTCAATATTTAACATAATGTATGCATTTGCTGTTGTCGATTATGCCTCCATTTGAACACAGCGGCATATAAAAGTTGCACTGTCTGTGCATATATGTATCTTCGCGTCAGTGCGACCGGTCTGCTCTACATGTCCTTCAGGAAAGTTTTGTCTCAGCCATACTTTTGCAATAATTTAAGATTATTTGCAGTAAATGTAAACCACCATACGACAATGTATCATGTGTAACACACGTCTTCTCGCCTCATCTGTCAAGGACACTACGGGTCACCACATAACAGCAAATTCATAAAAATATTCAACCGTTATATCTTCACTATACTACCTTTCCTATCCAACTTTGATTGGAGCATTCACAATTGTTACTGTTAAATATATCAGGTAAATACACGTATATCATGTTATATTTCTAGCACTGTGATCACAATTGATTCGGCAACGCAAACAACAAAACCTGTGTCAGTAGGGATTGATGATGCATTTAAGACGATTATGATACAGAACGTTCACACGTTGGTGTTTCTCTACTCAGGACACCACGACAAAAAACACGGATTCAAAGTTGGCACCAAAGAATTTGTCAGCATGCAACACATTAACAAAAAAATACAAGAATGTACACACGTTAAAAAAGTCATAGCTTTCGTGGACTGTTGCTTCCCAGAAATAATAGGAGTAAAAGAAGAACAACGTCTCATTCAATTCAACTCAACTGCGAGTACGGATCCGGCTATAACTTTACGAAACAAAGGAAGTCCTTTTACGAAGTTGTTGGTACAGGCTTTCACGATGAAAGCTTCAGGTTGCAAATGTGCTTTGCCGAATTGTGAATGTCGCATAGATGGACCCTTTTTAACAATCGATTCATTATCGGATTACATTGAGAGACACAGACAAAACGGACTTCTGCGTGACATGGAACCTGAAAAGAGCTTGATCAAAATTAATTGGCATAATGAATGCATTGCCTACAATTACTCATACAAAGTGGCATTTCGTTTCGACATAGTACTTCCTAAACCGTTTACGTCAAAACACACATTTGAGGTTTTGGCAACAACTGTGAACGACTATGATGCCCTGATACAAACGATCCTATTTCCGAGATTTGCTGGTAGGAGATTTACTGTTGACTAAATTTAAAGTTAAATAATAAAGAAAAAAAACACTTATGTATTTCTGTTGTGTGATTTCTTGCTGAATCAAAATGTAATTACCAGTCCAATTGCTTTTAAAATCAGAAGTCTGTGTTCAGTTAAAATAGCTTAAGCCATTTGTTAATGCAGTTGTTTTATTCTTAAAATCTGATGGTGTTGCATAAAATAGTATTTATACTTTTTATTTCAAATCAAATTTTAATGAAAAGCTCAGTTAAATGTTTGTTAACTGCTTTTCAATTTTACAATACGGTGCTGCGGTTAAACTGTTAAAGAACATTTGAGAAGTCGGAGCCAGAAATTTAAATTGTGTAATTAAAAAACGAAACGAACGGACAATAAATGTTGCTTCTGTTCTTTATCAATAAGTGGTTAATGTTTCCTTTAATGATTATATAGTGAGTAATGCAATAGTGCTGGTCTATATAGATTACCGCTGATCATGTAGAGTAATTGACGATATTGTTCTGTGAATGTGAGTTTGATTTATGCAAGCGTGTATTTTCTGGGCGAAATGAATTTTCCGTTTTAAAATTAATGTTCATATAAGTTTCGTTATATAACCTCACATTTGCGCTCAGGAACCGTGTGTGTTATTCCTGTGTAACCATTGATAGAAATTTTTGTTTAATAATAAAAGTTGAATCATGTACAATGACAATTATGAAGTTTCAATATGATTAGCAAATACACATGTTTTTATATTCATTACATATATGTAAAATAGTTTTCTTTTCAGCCAGTGTTATTGTACCCTATAAAATCAATTGAAGTTATCTGTACTGTCTCATATTGCCATAATTAAAGTTATTTTAGTTTCTCTTTAGATTCGATGTTTTTTTTTAAACACTGCCGTTGTTTAAGGAACAAGCGTATATACATTGTGAATTCACAAATACTACTTCTAATTACTGTATGATCAAGCTTGTACAAAACGTTCAATTCGCATAAAATTGTTCACGCTTATAGTTATGTAGTCATAGAAGTTTAATTTTAAACATTGCAGACTTATTGAGAGAGCAACTTAATGTGCATCAAAAGTCAATGTCACATGCAGACAAGACTGCCGATTGCTTGTGTATTGTTTATGATACGGGTCCCGCATGTTGTGAAGAGGTAGACAACATAGAAAAACTTTTGCTTGCTTGGAACTCTAAGCGTTTGTTGTGCTGCAAGCTACGATTCTCACTGACAGGCAATTGTCATAAACCGTCCGGTTTTTTCTTGAAAAACGGTAAACCTGTCAAGGACTGCATGCATGAAAAGGTAATATATTATGATGTATTAAATTAGGTTAAATACCATGACTGCTTGATTATTATTGTTAATTACAAACAAAATGTTTGCGTGCTTTCCAGAAAGAATTTGAGTTGACAGAAATGGAAAGTTTCATAAAGGATTTACGGGATAAAAGGAATAAGTGCGACACTGACACAGAAGAAGCGTTAAAAGATTTTATTTCAAACATGTCTTCATTTATTCATGGCTGCAAATGGAACAAGGTATATCAATAAGTGTCACCAAATTGCTGTATGCACTTATTTCTTCCATGAACCATGTCCATTCCTATGAACCGGTTTTCTTAAAAACATGACATTCAGAGATGTATGAAGAAACAAATATGTCACCAACTGTGTTTATTTTATAAATAATTTCAAAGAAGAAAAATTGAGGTCGCATTTAAACGTATATGCCCAAACATGAGTCAGTTAATGTGGCCAAATTAAAACCATACTTTTCGGACTTAATTTACTAATGTTCTTAAGCTTATATCATTCCCATCCATTGAGAAACAATTTCAACCAGTTGAGAACATTAAAAAAAGCAATGACAAAATTAAAAATGTCAAGTCGCCTTTAAAACATCTCAATAAAATAGTTCTTAGGAATAGTCATTATTGAGTGATCAAAGAATATGTTGAAAATCTTCTTTGCAAGAACCATTTGTTGGATATAATTGGATATAATTGATTAATAATTTAATATGTCTTAAGTACACGTGAATATGGTGGAGGTGAATAACTTCGATTCCTTTTAACCGCCACCAACTGTACGTTGGCCGTTTAATGTAGAATATAAAGAAGTGAAACTCCAGCTGCTGGAGCAGTATTGAATTTTCATTAAAAACAATTAGTTGGTCCTTTATTTAAGGCAAGTGACCGATTGCCCAAACAGTACAAAACAGCACAATACAGCACAATACAAACCAACATAAACACAAAATATGAATAAAGCTGGGGTCACCGCCTTGGAACGGTCAATGCAAAGCATTGGGGGTTTAGACCTGGTTATAGAGCGCTCAACCTCACACTTGGCCCAGCAATATTCATAATACATTTAAGTGTAAATAAAATTTAACGTCATAGCATTGTTACTCAAATTAAACAATAATAAAAGGGAAACCATTTTTCTTCGTTTTACTACTGCACATGTAAAAAATTTTCACGTAATTAACTTTCAGTTCCTTAGAATAATTTTTGGCAGAAACCATAACTGAGTAATATCAATATAAAACCGAATTTATATTAATATATATGTAACGGTACGGCAATTGTACCGCATAAGTGACTCTAGAACAGTAGTGATTTGCAGAGTGAGATATTGCATTTGTATGATTCTATTGTGTCGCTTTTTACGTTGTATTTATTAAACTGAATCGTGTTTCTTTCAGCTGAAGCATCAAATAATACAAATTCGCTTTATTGATCTCTTTGATGAATGTACAAGCTGCGTGGTTCATCTTTTGCTCGCCAATCCAGGTAAATTTTACATGAGTTGGGCATTTTTTAAACTGCCCGCCACATATAACGAACATTACACATATCAAAAATACCAATTAAATCGATTTTGTATTTAAAAAAACTGCTTAAAATAACATTGTCAATGGATTGTCAAAACACTTCAAGGTTTTGTTTGAACGCATTATTTTACAGAGGTTTGGAACTCTTTGATTGTTTCGAAAATACCTCGCGGTCGTAATTTACCAATCAATTACACTTTAGGAGTCACCAAACTTCCATACAATACGTTCAAAATTACAAGTGTTTTAACTAGCGTCTCGGATAAAGCATTTTTGACTCCCACGCAGAAAAGTCTCTTCAATCCCAAAATTCAGCCAAATTTGTTTTTAATATTTGTTATTTCAAATACACTTCAAGTTATAAAGAGCTCCATAAATAAACGTAAATCAACAAAATTGTTTAAAAACCACTACTCTTACGTTTAGTATCCTTCAGCAATTTAATGTGGCACAAGCGGCTTACACAATGCATCTAATAATATACCTGGACGTCTTAGTCTATTGTGAATATGGCTATTCATATAAGTCGTTAATTTGATATTATGTGTATTATTATTATTAAACTTTTTATCCATTCTTTATTGACTACAATTGATGAATATCATATTTTTGGATTTTAAACAAGTATTTATGACTGTTTATATTTAACGCTCTCTAGATTTTCATTCTATATAAAAAATATGCAATAAATCTACGTTATCTACATGTTTAATAAATCTCCAGGTGCTGCATTTTCTCACCCTTATCTTACTTAATTCAATACAAAAAACGAGTTCGAATTATAAAGCATATTTGTTTTATGGCAACGGTAGAGGGTGCTAAAATGTGCGAAAAATTGTTCAACTAGATTTAAAATAGATATTGATTTGATATGCTACAATTCATACATGTCTTATAGAAATGTTGATATCGCATGGTAGAAAGTATGAAGATTAATTTGAGTTTAGTGCACTAGTTTTTATTATATTGTTCAGCATTTTATGGTGAACATTAGAATTAAGCCAAACCTTGTAACATTTCTGTGTAGACGAAATTCTTCGAAGAAATGTTTACGTTTTATCTGCGCGTTTCGTTTCTTACACAAGACAAGCGAGTTATTTTCAGCATATCTACACGGAAAGTCTCTTGTCAAAGCTAAATATTAAAGGGGCCTTTTCACAGATTTTGGCATTTTTTAATTTATTCATTAAATGCTTTATATTGATAAATATAAACATTGGATCGTAAAAGCTCCAGTAAAAAATCAAGAATATAATTAAAAAAAGGAAAAGAACATTGCCCGGAGCAGGTTTCGAACCAGTGACCTCTGGAGTACTGCCAGAGTCCTGAAGTAAAAACGCTCTAGCCTACTGAGCTATTCCGCCGTGTACATACTTAACGTATTTGTTAACTTATATAAGCAATCTTCGTAGTTTCACAAAATTTAACGACAAAAACAGAACTCTCCAAATTATTCAATCGTTTCGCGTTGCAACGCTTTATAATTTTTAGGTTTTAAAATCGTCAAAAGATGCATATAATGGCTATATTAGACCATGGTAAATGTTCAGTATTACTGTTTCCTCACAAATATCATAACTAAAACGAAAATGTGCGAATCTGAAACAACTTTTTTCAATTTTGTCAATTTACCAAAGCGTGAAAAGATCCCTTTAAAAGTCGCATCATGGAAATGAACGTTAGTTTAAAGATAATTGAAGTAGATACACATTGAGACCTTTGATTTCAAATGTGAGTGTTTGTTTGGCGCAAATATTATTTATGCTGATCTCGCTGTCGATAAACGGTTTAATTAAGGTAAAAGTAACAGCATTCAGTATAATTGTTCAATGTCGTTCAACAGTGTTAATAAAGTAATTAATGTGACTTTGGTGTGTATACCTGTTAAACTGAAATTATAAAATAGCGTTTGGTGCTATGCATATTTCTTAATACTTTGATTCTGTGTAATTTCAATTCGGGGGCATAATACATCAGTCTATAAGCTTTGTTTAAAATGTCGATAATTGCTTATAGTATGTGTAAGCTTAATACTTGGCTTTATAATGGCGTTACTTGCGTATTGCTTTAGTTAAATAATATATTGATTCCATTAATCCTTATTTATAAACCGCTGATTCCGGTTCTGTTTTTTACCCAAATACAAGCGTTCCTTTGACACCGATGTTCTTTATGCAGCTCCCGTTGTGGTCATAATGTACTAAAAGATTCCCTTAACAAATTTTATGTGAAAGCAATAACTTTAACAAAAAATAAAGTCAAAGTTTTGCGCGTAGGCACCCTCATAACCATACCTTAAAGAGAATTCCAAGCCAAATTGATTTAAACAATAAAAAAGATAGGTCATCCAGTTTGTAACAAAGAACACGACGCGAAGCAACGATCACTGTTTAAACGCAAACTTTTAACCGGCTTGTTTACAGTTTATGAGGGTTCCCGCCATCTGTCAAAGTCTCATGTAGTCTCCAACCTCAAAGCAAAACACTGCATTTGTAGTATACAACAATGTTTTCCCTACCACGTGCACACAGAAATATTCAAAAATAAACTCATGGCAAGTGCCCTTACAGAGAGTTGTGTCTTCAAATATATGCTGTTCCATTTTAGAGGGTATAGCATTGAACACCAAAAGTATTAAGTATACTGTAACCTTTTCAAGTAATATTAAATCCAAACTAATGCACATTTCAGTATCATATTTAAAAAAATCTCTGTCTTTCGAATGTGTCAATAAATGTATGATTAGATTTCTTTAAGGACTTCATCCAGTAAAACTATTATAAACAACATTTGGTGCAATAAAACATTTTTAAGTTATTGAATTGTCTGTGATATCAATGCAGTGGCCTTATTTTTCTTATTATCATATTTTATATTAAAATTTCGAAGCAGTCCTCGGTTTACAACTGTTGCGATTAAATATTAAATGCTTACATTTAACTTCGTATCTTTCAAGAGTTAATTGAGTTTTTCAATTAGAAATACACGCAGTATTGGATGGCATTTTCAAAGGATTTTCTTTGCCCACAATATTTCGGTAGCCTGTAATAATTCCAAAGTAAACATAGTTATGGACCGAACGTTTATGTTTCTTATTAGATTTATATCTTTATTGGTTTAAATGGGTACATATTGCTTGAAGGGGTTATATGTTAATATTACATATCTATAACATAAGTTCTTTAATACTTTAAAACAGTTGTTTCCGAAAGTATTTTAGTAAAATATTTGTAACTACTTGTCATATTATAAGATGATTCTTTGGGAATAAGATAACGTGTTTTATTGACATAATATATTAATTTACAAATATAATGATTTTCAAAAACAGGCATAAAACGTGTGTTTTGTAACGCGCTCATCTGGATTTCATTTCACATTACTAAGATCGATGTCTCGACTTCAGCGTCGCATAACCATCAGTTTATTAAGCTACATCAGATTAAGATTTGTATGTGTGTGTGTGTGTTATACTGCCGACACTTAAATATAGAATGTTGATATCATAATTAAGGAGTGAATGTACTGGCCTTAAAGGGTCCTTTTCACGTTTTGGTAAATTGCCAAATTTTAAAAAGTTGTTTCAGATTCGCAAGTGTTCGTTTTAGTTATGATATTTGTGAGGAAGTAGTAATTCTGAACATTTACCATGCTCTAAATATCCATTATATGCATCTTTTGACGATTTGAAAACCTGAACATTATTAAGTGTTGCAAAGCGAAATGATTGAATACTTTGGAAAGTTATGTTGTTGTTATATTTTGGTTAACTACGATCACTGCTTATATAAGTAAAAAAAAACATCCGCCCATAGCATGAGCATGGATGGTCGAGCGGTTAAAACGGGAGACTTTTTTACTAAAAGACTCCAGGGGTCATTGGTTTGAGCCCAGTTGAGGGTTACTTGTTTTCCTCTGTTTAATTGAATTCTTGTTTTTTAGCTTTTGTGATCGCCTTTTGTCCGTCGTGCGTCGTTCGTCGTCGGTCGTGCGGCGTCAACATTTGCATTGTTAACACTCTAGATGCCACATTTATTATCCAATCTTCATGAAATTTGGTCAGAAGATTGGTCTTAATGATATATTGGATGAGTTTGAAAATGGTTACGTTTGCTTGAAAAACATGGCTGCCAAGGGGCGGGGCATTTTTTCCTAATATGGCTATATATGGCTATATTTAAATCTTGTTAACACTCTAGAGACCAAATTTATCGTCCGATCTTCATGAACTTTGGTCAGATGATTCATCCCCAAAATATCATGGACGAGTATTAAAATGATGCCGGTTGGATGAAAAACATGGCCTCCAGGGGCGGGGCATTCTTCCTTATATGGCTATAGTAAAACCTTGTTAACACTCTAGAGGCCACATTTATTTTCCGATCTTTATCAAAGTTGATCAGATGATTTTTCCCAATGATATCTTGGATGAGTTCGAAAATGGTTTTGGTTGCTTTAAAAACATGGCATCCAGGAGGCAGGGCATTTTTCCTTACATGGCTATATATGGCTATAAAATCTTTTTAAAACTCTAGACGCCACATTTATTGTCCGATCATCATGAAACTTGGTCAGAAGATTCATTCCAACAATATCTTGGACGAAAACAGCCACGGTTTATTGTGATGATTGTAATGAATATCTGTGTAATTCCTGCAAACATCCACACAAAGTTTAGAAGCCTGGAAAACATAATATTGTTGCAGTTTTGAACATCGTGGAAATGAACGGATTGGACAGGTGTCAGGAGCACAACAAGACGATCAAGTTTTTCTGCCAGGAACATTCAATGCTATGTTGCACTTTCTGCCTGATCGTACATGGGAAATGTGGCAAATTAAATGCAATTGAGATGGTAACTGAACGAGAACTCGCAGACAGTGATGAGTTGATGGCATCATTGATTAAACTGGAATCCGATGCTGACTTTATCATAGCTGAAAGTAAGCGTCAGGATAGTGATTTGAACAAATCCGTTTCAAACGTCAATGCAGAATTAGATGCAATACAAATCCGTATCCTTAAACTTTTTAAAGAGGCTCAGAATAACGTACAATCTGAAGCAAACGCTTTCAAGTCTGAGGAAATCAACAGAAGCCAAACAGTCTGTACAAAGGTGAAGGAAGATCTGCATACAATATTGCCAATATGCTCTGCTATTAATGAACACGGAACGCCACAGCAAAAGTACATCCTTTCGAAACGCATGGAAGAGAAGCATAGGATAATCAAAGCTCAACAAGTCACACATCATCTTTCGGTGTCTTGCCCACGGGAGCTGACATCTCTACTTGAAATGGGAAAGGATTTTATTAAACTCAAAATCCAGACAGGTATTTGAAGTTATGCATTATCGTTATAGCACTGACGATTCTAGCCATTACCTTTCAATTCTGAAATATACGCATTAGTTTAAACAATTGGATATGCAATTTTCATGTTGTTATATTGTTTATTCACAAATTGTGTATTACAGAAAAATATTAAAAAATCAATGAATAATGCAACTGCAAAAAAAGGCTTTAACAACAATTCGCATTACATGTAAGATGTAAAGTTCGCAAAGATGGTAACTTTTCATAGCACATTTTACAGTTTGACAGTGTATTATTGTTATTAAACTTGAAATCGATTGTATGAATAGTTAGTGGAAATTAATATTAGAAATATCTTCCATCATCATGATTAGTTATCAACAGCAGCAATTCTGTTGAAACTGCAATATGTAAACAAGTGTTTCATTGTTATGGTGCTTTGAAACAGTTAACTGACAATTTAGACTTGAACTGTACAATTAACATTGCTCCTTCTAAGATTTCAAAGTGCATGGTACTAAATTATCACAAGTTTTCTTAAGCGCGCGCGGTCATGGTATCTCGTTGGCATATTTTCAATAGAGCATGTGTCTTATATTATTATTATTAGTAGTAGTAGTAGTAGTAGTAATAATAGTAGTAGTAGTAGTAGTAGTAGTAGTAGTAGTAGTAGTAGTAGTAGTAGTAGTAGTAGTAGTAGTAGTAGTAGTAGTAGTAGTAGTAGTAGTAGTTATTTATTGTATTATTATTATAATTATTATTATTATTATAGTCTCATCCAATATTTGCAATTTACACAATTGTGCATGTATAAAACATTAAGATAAAACATTGGTCATTCATAAAATGAATTATAAGAGACTTATTTTGTGTTTTAATGAGATTGTCAGCCAGTGTTACGAATTGTGTTATTAAAATACACGGCCGTTAATCACGCGCGCCACCTCTTTTTTGAGATGCATTAATAAATGAGCCAATGCTTCTTTCGAGGTGGCGCTCAGGCCCGGATGTTTGATTATGTTTTATATGTTTTTCAACATATTTCGCATTATTCTAAAACATCGGCCAATGTAGTGCGATTCAGCGGTTATAAATACATCCAAAGATGTACAGAAACATACAATCACAGTCCATTAGGAAACGCGAGGACATGGTATAATTCGTAAAAGTAAATCAATGTCTTTCCTGTGTTACGAGAACATTCCGAGCCAATGTAATCGCTCATTACATAAAACGATTGCTTTGAACCTGTACAAGTTAATGCGTGCACAAAACATCGGCTTCTAGCCTTTGTAATAGATAAATTTGCATTTTTCAAAAAGAGATGGAGCCAATGCCAATGAGGTGGCGCTCAGAATAGGATGTGGCGCCAATGCATATAAATAGCTATTTTAAGGTGAAATATGTTATGTAATGATTTCTATTATGTTTATAGGACTTACTTTTTTGTAAGTTGACTACTGCGTGCGTTTTTAATTGCTTAACGTAATGTCTTGATGAATTTTAAAGTTCGCCTTTGTAAGATAAAAATATTAACATGTATTATATAAACGTTAACAGAAACAGACGGAGCTATCTTCATTGTTTGGAGTTGATAGTGGGAAAAACAACATATTTGAGCCGAATTAAGATTCGTTGACCTTGACCTTTTATTAAATAAATCATTTGGACACAACTTATCGTTTCAAGAAGAAGTATTATCTTAAATTTATTTCGTGAATTATCATACTGTATACAAATTTTGCGGTAGATGAATTTTTTTGATTTTATTGAACATTAAGTTATTGGTTAAATTGAGTATTACACATTTTTGGTATACAGTATATTATACAATACGTTTTATTCATGTTGGTGACTTCCTAATTGAGTTGATCACTTACATATTTTAAAAACTACATCTTTTTTTGTAGAATGTGTTTATGTTCTGTAAAGATTTTGGCCTTCGAATGTATGTTGAAAAGTAAATTAAATAGAACAAATAACATTATAAATCAAACGTACGTCATGTTATAATGTCATTGTTAAAGGATACATCCTGCATTGGCGCCACCTCCTATTATTAGCACCATCTCCTTAGCATTGGCTCCATCTCTTTTGGAAAAATGCAAAATTATCTACAACGTCGACAAAAAGCCACTGTTTTGTGCATGCAGCATCTTATGTATGCTGTAATCGTTTGATGCCGTTAGCGATTTAATTGGGTGCAAATTTGCTCTTCACATAGGAAAAACTCCTCGAAATTCTTTTTAAAACTCCACCATGCAACAACTTATAAAGGTTCTCATGTTTTTTAATGGGTTAAGAATATAGTTTCTGTACTTTTTTGGATGAACTAATCTTTGCTGAATCGCAATACATTGCCCGATTTAAAAAAAAAATGCGAAATACGTCGATAAAATCTAATCAGCCTGTACAATTTTCCATGAAATTTCAAAACATCCGGGCCTAAGCTCCACCTCGGAAGTTGCATTGGCTCATTTATTAATGCATCTCAAAAAAGAGGTGGCGCGCGTGATTAACGGCCGTGAAATAGCTTAGCATACCGCTGTATTTAAGTATTATAATACTGTTGTTTAACTTTGTGGTCAGACCGGAGGCCTTCTAAATTACTGCGATGACGAATCTAGGGCTTTTTCGTACACACAGTATACATACCGTGACGTGATTACGTTTCTATCATCTTTATACGGTTGCGTATGCACACTTCTCCATCTTCATACACTAAAATATAGTCCACGGAAGAGAACGAATATTTGTAACAAGCATACTTTCTCGCATTTCTTAAGTCATGTTTTAAAGGGATGACGTTAACATTGTTATAACTCAAACCTTAATAATTTTCTTTTTATGCAACCAAAACTGTGTTCTTGCGTTGTCATGTAGTTTCTACTTTTGTTTCTGAAATAGTTTGCAATCACAAAGATTTCTGATCAAAGTTAACTTTTGTTAATTCGTCAAATCCAGTGGATAATTTCTTTAAAAACTGATTTAAACGATGCACTTAGCAAGCTTATGTACACAGCTCCGATCAACCAATATACTGTATGGTGATTTGTGCAAATGTTTAGTGGATGCGTGTTATGCACGTGTTGGTGCAAAATGGAAATAGTGCAACAGTATAACATATTCTGAAACATGAATAAGCACACAAATAAGCTGAGGAGCGACACACGGGGACACAATGCCCTCGGAAATGGAAAAATCAGGCTAACAGGAAGTCCGCGACGTCACACATCGACCGCGTATGTATAGAATGACATTTAATCCATAGCACGTGTC